>NW_027660044.1:2500-108326 GCF_963082525.1 Nesoenas mayeri
TAACCCTAACCCTAACCCTAACCCTAACCCTAACCCTAACCCTAACCCTAACCCTAACCCTAACCCTAACCCTAACCCTAACCCTAACCCTAACCCTAACCCTAACCCTAACCCTAACCCTAACCCTAACCCTAACCCTAACCCTAACCCTAACCCTAACCCTAACCCTAACCCTAACCCTAACCCTAACCCTAACCCTAACCCTAACCCTAACCCTAACCCTAACCCTAACCCTAACCCTAACCCTAACCCTAACCCTAACCCTAACCCTAACCCTAACCCTAACCCTAACCCTAACCCTAACCCTAACCCTAACCCTAACCCTAACCCTAACCCTAACCCTAACCCTAACCCTAACCCTAACCCTAACCCTAACCCTAACCCTAACCCTAACCCTAACCCTAACCCTAACCCTAACCCTAACCCTAACCCTAACCCTAACCCTAACCCTAACCCTAACCCTAACCCTAACCCTAACCCTAACCCTAACCCTAACCCTAACCCTAACCCTAACCCTAACCCTAACCCTAACCCTAACCCTAACCCTAACCCTAACCCTAACCCTAACCCTAACCCTAACCCTAACCCTAACCCTAACCCTAACCCTAACCCTAACCCTAACCCTAACCCTAACCCTAACCCTAACCCTAACCCTAACCCTAACCCTAACCCTAACCCTAACCCTAACCCTAACCCTAACCCTAACCCTAACCCTAACCCTAACCCTAACCCTAACCCTAACCCTAACCCTAACCCTAACCCTAACCCTAACCCTAACCCTAACCCTAACCCTAACCCTAACCCTAACCCTAACCCTAACCCTAACCCTAACCCTAACCCTAACCCTAACCCTAACCCTAACCCTAACCCTAACCCTAACCCTAACCCTAACCCTAACCCTAACCCTAACCCTAACCCTAACCCTAACCCTAACCCTAACCCTAACCCTAACCCTAACCCTAACCCTAACCCTAACCCTAACCCTAACCCTAACCCTAACCCTAACCCTAACCCTAACCCTAACCCTAACCCTAACCCTAACCCTAACCCTAACCCTAACCCTAACCCTAACCCTAACCCTAACCCTAACCCTAACCCTAACCCTAACCCTAACCCTAACCCTAACCCTAACCCTAACCCTAACCCTAACCCTAACCCTAACCCTAACCCTAACCCTAACCCTAACCCTAACCCTAACCCTAACCCTAACCCTAACCCTAACCCTAACCCTAACCCTAACCCTAACCCTAACCCTAACCCTAACCCTAACCCTAACCCTAACCCTAACCCTAACCCTAACCCTAACCCTAACCCTAACCCTAACCCTAACCCTAACCCTAACCCTAACCCTAACCCTAACCCTAACCCTAACCCTAACCCTAACCCCTAACCCTAACCCTAACCCTAACCCTAACCCTAACCCTAACCCTAACCCTAACCCTAACCCTAACCCTAACCCTAACCCTAACCCTAACCCTAACCCTAACCCTAACCCTAACCCTAACCCTAACCCTAACCCTAACCCTAACCCTAACCCTAACCCTAACCCTAACCCTAACCCTAACCCTAACCCTAACCCTAACCCTAACCCTAACCCTAACCCTAACCCTAACCCTAACCCTAACCCTAACCCTAACCCTAACCCTAACCCTAACCCTAACCCTAACCCTAACCCTAACCCTAACCCTAACCCTAACCCTAACCCTAACCCTAACCCTAACCCTAACCCTAACCCTAACCCTAACCCTAACCCTAACCCTAACCCTAACCCTAACCCTAACCCTAACCCTAACCCTAACCCTAACCCTAACCCTAACCCTAACCCTAACCCTAACCCTAACCCTAACCCTAACCCTAACCCTAACCCTAACCCTAACCCTAACCCTAACCCTAACCCTAACCCTAACCCTAACCCTAACCCTAACCCTAACCCTAACCCTAACCCTAACCCTAACCCTAACCCTAACCCTAACCCTAACCCTAACCCTAACCCTAACCCTAACCCTAACCCTAACCCTAACCCTAACCCTAACCCTAACCCTAACCCTAACCCTAACCCTAACCCTAACCCTAACCCTAACCCTAACCCTAACCCTAACCCTAACCCTAACCCTAACCCTAACCCTAACCCTAACCCTAACCCTAACCCTAACCCTAACCCTAACCCTAACCCTAACCCTAACCCTAACCCTAACCCTAACCCTAACCCTAACCCTAACCCTAACCCTAACCCTAACCCTAACCCTAACCCTAACCCTAACCCTAACCCTAACCCTAACCCTAACCCTAACCCTAACCCTAACCCTAACCCTAACCCTAACCCTAACCCTAACCCTAACCCTAACCCTAACCCTAACCCTAACCCTAACCCTAACCCTAACCCTAACCCTAACCCTAACCCTAACCCTAACCCTAACCCTAACCCTAACCCTAACCCTAACCCTAACCCTAACCCTAACCCTAACCCTAACCCTAACCCTAACCCTAACCCTAACCCTAACCCTAACCCTAACCCTAACCCTAACCCTAACCCTAACCCTAACCCTAACCCTAACCCTAACCCTAACCCTAACCCTAACCCTAACCCTAACCCTAACCCTAACCCTAACCCTAACCCTAACCCTAACCCTAACCCTAACCCTAACCCTAACCCTAACCCTAACCCTAACCCTAACCCTAACCCTAACCCTAACCCTAACCCTAACCCTAACCCTAACCCTAACCCTAACCCTAACCCTAACCCTAACCCTAACCCTAACCCTAACCCTAACCCTAACCCTAACCCTAACCCTAACCCTAACCCTAACCCTAACCCTAACCCTAACCCTAACCCTAACCCTAACCCTAACCCTAACCCTAACCCTAACCCTAACCCTAACCCTAACCCTAACCCTAACCCTAACCCTAACCCTAACCCTAACCCTAACCCTAACCCTAACCCTAACCCTAACCCTAACCCTAACCCTAACCCTAACCCTAACCCTAACCCTAACCCTAACCCTAACCCTAACCCTAACCCTAACCCTAACCCTAACCCTAACCCTAACCCTAACCCTAACCCTAACCCTAACCCTAACCCTAACCCTAACCCTAACCCTAACCCTAACCCTAACCCTAACCCTAACCCTAACCCTAACCCTAACCCTAACCCTAACCCTAACCCTAACCCTAACCCTAACCCTAACCCTAACCCTAACCCTAACCCTAACCCTAACCCTAACCCTAACCCTAACCCTAACCCTAACCCTAACCCTAACCCTAACCCTAACCCTAACCCTAACCCTAACCCTAACCCTAACCCTAACCCTAACCCTAACCCTAACCCTAACCCTAACCCTAACCCTAACCCTAACCCTAACCCTAACCCTAACCCTAACCCTAACCCTAACCCTAACCCTAACCCTAACCCTAACCCTAACCCTAACCCTAACCCTAACCCTAACCCTAACCCTAACCCTAACCCTAACCCTAACCCTAACCCTAACCCTAACCCTAACCCTAACCCTAACCCTAACCCTAACCCTAACCCTAACCCTAACCCTAACCCTAACCCTAACCCTAACCCTAACCCTAACCCTAACCCTAACCCTAACCCTAACCCTAACCCTAACCCTAACCCTAACCCTAACCCTAACCCTAACCCTAACCCTAACCCTAACCCTAACCCTAACCCTAACCCTAACCCTAACCCTAACCCTAACCCTAACCCTAACCCTAACCCTAACCCTAACCCTAACCCTAACCCTAACCCTAACCCTAACCCTAACCCTAACCCTAACCCTAACCCTAACCCTAACCCTAACCCTAACCCTAACCCTAACCCTAACCCTAACCCTAACCCTAACCCTAACCCTAACCCTAACCCTAACCCTAACCCTAACCCTAACCCTAACCCTAACCCTAACCCTAACCCTAACCCTAACCCTAACCCTAACCCTAACCCTAACCCTAACCCTAACCCTAACCCTAACCCTAACCCTAACCCTAACCCTAACCCTAACCCTAACCCTAACCCTAACCCTAACCCTAACCCTAACCCTAACCCTAACCCTAACCCTAACCCTAACCCTAACCCTAACCCTAACCCTAACCCTAACCCTAACCCTAACCCTAACCCTAACCCTAACCCTAACCCTAACCCTAACCCTAACCCTAACCCTAACCCTAACCCTAACCCTAACCCTAACCCTAACCCTAACCCTAACCCTAACCCTAACCCTAACCCTAACCCTAACCCTAACCCTAACCCTAACCCTAACCCTAACCCTAACCCTAACCCTAACCCTAACCCTAACCCTAACCCTAACCCTAACCCTAACCCTAACCCTAACCCTAACCCTAACCCTAACCCTAACCCTAACCCTAACCCTAACCCTAACCCTAACCCTAACCCTAACCCTAACCCTAACCCTAACCCTAACCCTAACCCTAACCCTAACCCTAACCCTAACCCTAACCCTAACCCTAACCCTAACCCTAACCCTAACCCTAACCCTAACCCTAACCCTAACCCTAACCCTAACCCTAACCCTAACCCTAACCCTAACCCTAACCCTAACCCTAACCCTAACCCTAACCCTAACCCTAACCCTAACCCTAACCCTAACCCTAACCCTAACCCTAACCCTAACCCTAACCCTAACCCTAACCCTAACCCTAACCCTAACCCTAACCCTAACCCTAACCCTAACCCTAACCCTAACCCTAACCCTAACCCTAACCCTAACCCTAACCCTAACCCTAACCCTAACCCTAACCCTAACCCTAACCCTAACCCTAACCCTAACCCTAACCCTAACCCTAACCCTAACCCTAACCCTAACCCTAACCCTAACCCTAACCCTAACCCTAACCCTAACCCTAACCCTAACCCTAACCCTAACCCTAACCCTAACCCTAACCCTAACCCTAACCCTAACCCTAACCCTAACCCTAACCCTAACCCTAACCCTAACCCTAACCCTAACCCTAACCCTAACCCTAACCCTAACCCTAACCCTAACCCTAACCCTAACCCTAACCCTAACCCTAACCCTAACCCTAACCCTAACCCTAACCCTAACCCTAACCCTAACCCTAACCCTAACCCTAACCCTAACCCTAACCCTAACCCTAACCCTAACCCTAACCCTAACCCTAACCCTAACCCTAACCCTAACCCTAACCCTAACCCTAACCCTAACCCTAACCCTAACCCTAACCCTAACCCTAACCCTAACCCTAACCCTAACCCTAACCCTAACCCTAACCCTAACCCTAACCCTAACCCTAACCCTAACCCTAACCCTAACCCTAACCCTAACCCTAACCCTAACCCTAACCCTAACCCTAACCCTAACCCTAACCCTAACCCTAACCCTAACCCTAACCCTAACCCTAACCCTAACCCTAACCCTAACCCTAACCCTAACCCTAACCCTAACCCTAACCCTAACCCTAACCCTAACCCTAACCCTAACCCTAACCCTAACCCTAACCCTAACCCTAACCCTAACCCTAACCCTAACCCTAACCCTAACCCTAACCCTAACCCTAACCCTAACCCTAACCCTAACCCTAACCCTAACCCTAACCCTAACCCTAACCCTAACCCTAACCCTAACCCTAACCCTAACCCTAACCCTAACCCTAACCCTAACCCTAACCCTAACCCTAACCCTAACCCTAACCCTAACCCTAACCCTAACCCTAACCCTAACCCTAACCCTAACCCTAACCCTAACCCTAACCCTAACCCTAACCCTAACCCTAACCCTAACCCTAACCCTAACCCTAACCCTAACCCTAACCCTAACCCTAACCCTAACCCTAACCCTAACCCTAACCCTAACCCTAACCCTAACCCTAACCCTAACCCTAACCCTAACCCTAACCCTAACCCTAACCCTAACCCTAACCCTAACCCTAACCCTAACCCTAACCCTAACCCTAACCCTAACCCTAACCCTAACCCTAACCCTAACCCTAACCCTAACCCTAACCCTAACCCTAACCCTAACCCTAACCCTAACCCTAACCCTAACCCTAACCCTAACCCTAACCCTAACCCTAACCCTAACCCTAACCCTAACCCTAACCCTAACCCTAACCCTAACCCTAACCCTAACCCTAACCCTAACCCTAACCCTAACCCTAACCCTAACCCTAACCCTAACCCTAACCCTAACCCTAACCCTAACCCTAACCCTAACCCTAACCCTAACCCTAACCCTAACCCTAACCCTAACCCTAACCCTAACCCTAACCCTAACCCTAACCCTAACCCTAACCCTAACCCTAACCCTAACCCTAACCCTAACCCTAACCCTAACCCTAACCCTAACCCTAACCCTAACCCTAACCCTAACCCTAACCCTAACCCTAACCCTAACCCTAACCCTAACCCTAACCCTAACCCTAACCCTAACCCTAACCCTAACCCTAACCCTAACCCTAACCCTAACCCTAACCCTAACCCTAACCCTAACCCTAACCCTAACCCTAACCCTAACCCTAACCCTAACCCTAACCCTAACCCTAACCCTAACCCTAACCCTAACCCTAACCCTAACCCTAACCCTAACCCTAACCCTAACCCTAACCCTAACCCTAACCCTAACCCTAACCCTAACCCTAACCCTAACCCTAACCCTAACCCTAACCCTAACCCTAACCCTAACCCTAACCCTAACCCTAACCCTAACCCTAACCCTAACCCTAACCCTAACCCTAACCCTAACCCTAACCCTAACCCTAACCCTAACCCTAACCCTAACCCTAACCCTAACCCTAACCCTAACCCTAACCCTAACCCTAACCCGTACCCTAACCCTAACCCTAACCCTAACCCTAACCCTAACCCTAACCCTAACCCTAACCCTAACCCGTACCCTAACCCGTACCCTAACCCTAACCCTAACCCTAACCCTAACCCTAACCCTAACCCTAACCCGTACCCTAACCCGTACCCTAACCCTAACCCTAACCCTAACCCTAACCCTAACCCTAACCCTAACCCGTACCCTAACCCGTACCCTAACCCTAACCCTAACCCTAACCCTAACCCTAACCCGTACCCTAACCCTAACCCTAACCCTAACCCGTACCCTAACCCGTACCCTAACCCTAACCCTAACCCTAACCCGTACCCTAACCCTAACCCGTACCCTAACCCTAACCCGTACCCTAACCCTAACCCTAACCCTAACCCGTACCCTAACCCTAACCCTAACCCTAACCCTAACCCTAACCCGTACCCTAACCCTAACCCTAACCCTAACCCTAACCCGTACCCTAACCCGTACCCTAACCCTAACCCTAACCCGTACCCTAACCCTAACCCTAACCCTAACCCTAAGGCCCTAACCCTAACCCGTACCCTAACCCTAACCCTAACCCTAACCCGTACCCTAACCCGTACCCTAACCCTAACCCTAACCCTAACCCTAACCCTAACCCGTACCCTAACCCTAACCCTAACCCTAACCCGTACCCTAACCCTAACCCTAACCCTAACCCTAACCCTAACCCTAACCCTAACCCTAACCCTAACCCTAACCCTAACCCTAACCCTAACCCTAACCCTAACCCTAACCCTAACCCTAACCCTAACCCTAACCCTAACCCTAACCCTAACCCTAACCCTAACCCTAACCCTAACCCTAACCCTAACCCTAACCCTAACCCTAACCCTAACCCTAACCCTAACCCTAACCCTAACCCTAACCCTAACCCTAACCCTAACCCTAACCCTAACCCTAACCCTAACCCTAACCCTAACCCTAACCCTAACCCTAACCCTAACCCTAACCCTAACCCTAACCCTAACCCTAACCCTAACCCTAACCCTAACCCTAACCCTAACCCTAACCCTAACCCTAACCCTAACCCTAACCCTAACCCTAACCCTAACCCTAACCCTAACCCTAACCCTAACCCTAACCCTAACCCTAACCCTAACCCGTACCCTAACCCTAACCCGTACCCTAACCCGTACCCTAACCCTAACCCTTACCCTAACCCTAACCCGTACCCTAACCCGTACCCTAACCCTAACCCTAACCCTAACCCTAACCCTAACTGTAACCTGTACCGTAACCCTAACCCGTACCCTAACATGTACCCTAACCCGTACCCTAACCCGTACCCTAACCTGTACCCTAACCTGTACCCTAACTTGTATCGTAACCCGTACCCTCACCCGTACCCTCACCCGTACCCTCACCCGTACCCTAACCTGTACTGTAACCGTAACCTGTACTCTCACTCGTACCCTCACCCATACCGTAACCCTAACCCGTACCCTAACCTTTACCGTAACCCGTACCCTAACCCGTACCCTAAGCCTAAGTCTAAGTGTAACCTGTACCCTGACCTGTACCGTAACCCTAAACCTAATTCTAACCTGTACCCTAAGTTGTACTGTAACCTGTACCCTAACTTGTACCGTAACCCGTAACCTAAGTCGTACCCTAACCTGTACTCTAACCTGTACCCTAAGCTGTACCCTAACTGTCACCTGTAACCTCACCGTAATCTTAATCTGTACCCTAACTTGTATCCTAACACTAACCTGTACTCTGACCCGTACCTTAACCTGTATGTGTACTGTAACCTGTACCTGTAGGGTAACCCTAACCGTAACTGTAACTGTAGTCTGTACTGTAACTTGTATTCTAACTGTAACCTGTACTGTAACCCTAACCTGTACTTTCATATGTACCCTAACTGTAACCTGTAACGCAATTTGTACCTGTATCCTAACCTGTACTATAAGCTGTACCCTGAGCTGTACCGTAATTGTAATGTGTACTGTAACTGTAACTGTAGTCGTAAGCTGTATTCTAACCTGTGCACTAATTTGTACTGTAACAGTGACCCTAAGCTGTATTGTATTGGTAAATGTAATCTGTTCTGTAAGTTGTTTCCTCACCTGTATTGAAAGTTTTATGGTAATCTGTATTGTAATCTTAATAGTAATATGTATCCTTATTTGTAGTGTAAATTGTCTTGTAATTGTGATTGTAATGTGTATTGTAATGTGTTGTGTAAGTTGCCTTGTGAGTTGTGGCGTAATATGTTTTGTTATCTGTGGATTATGCTGTACAGTTATTGGAGTGTGTATTGTATATTTTCGATGTTGTGTCTCGTGTAGTGTGTGTGTAACATGTATTTTTGTGTGTGTCTTCAATCATTGTGTAATTGTGATGTTGAAGTGTCTGGTTAGTGCAAGTTTACTTTGTATTCTGATGTGTAATGTCAATTTTTTGTTTTTTTGATTTTGTTTAGTAAGTTGTGTTTGTAATTTTATAGTCATGTGTTTTTTAGTGTGTATTGTGATTTGTTTTGTTAGGTTGTGTTGAATGTTATTTTTTATCGTGTGTGGTTGTGTTTGTGTAGTGTTTTGTCTTTGTTGTATTGTGTTTGTTTTGTTTGTTGTATGTGTAGTGTGTATTTTTATTTTTTTTTTGTGTAGTATTGTTTTATTTTTTTGTGTATTTTGTGTTGTATTTAGTTTTGTTATTTTTGTGTGTTTTTGTTTGTTTTTTTATTTTTGCTGTGTAGTGTAGTTTGTTTTGTTTTTTGTAGTTCATTTTGTTCTTGTAGTTTTATGTGTAGTGTTATATGTATAGTGGGGTTTTTGTTTTGTTGTGTTCTTTTGTGTGGATAGATGTTTTGTTGTAGTTTATTTGTTTTTGTGGTAATGGTCTGTTTTAATGTGTGTTTTGTTTTGTTTATTTTGTATTGTTTGTTGTTGATTTTGTATTTGTTTGTGTATGTTCTTTTGTTTGTGTAGTAATTTGTATGTGGTCTTATATGACTGTGTTTGTTGTACTGATTTTTTCTTTTGTTTTGTGTGTATTTTAATATGGTGGTTTGTATTGCTGTTTGGTGTGTTTTTTTGTGTTGTCTTGATTTTTTCATTTGTTTTTATTTTATGTTTTGTATGTTTATTTATGTTTGCAGATTTAATGTTTTATGTTTTTTTTGTTGTGTTGTGTTTCATTTATTTAGTTGTTTGTGTCATTTGCATATGTGTGATTGTGTGGTGCATTTGTTGATTTCGTTTAGTTGTGGTAGTGTGTGTGTTTTTGTTTGTTGTGATTTGTTGTGTTTGTGTGAAAACAATTTTTTTTACTTATTTGCATATTTAATTAGATTATTTGCATAATTTGTTTTTTGTTTGCATGACCAGGGGGAGTGGTCCCTAATTAAGTGCTGGTGGTGTTTGCTTAATTAGGGAGTGTTCCCCCTGGTCATGCAATGCTTTAGGCCCATTGGTTTGTGTGAGGTATATATGTATAGTTGTATAAAAAGAATAAAAATAATAAGTCTGGTGCAGCAGTAGGGCTTCTGATGCTCAAGGGGAGTACTTGGAGTTATTGATTATTTTTTCTTTTTTATTTCTTTTTTAAGACTCCCCTTGAGCATCAGAAGCCCTACTGCTGCACCTCTAAAATCCAATACCTTGTATTGGAAACTAACTCTAAAAATTCTACAGGCTATCCAAAACAAACACTACCATAACAGCACACTCAAACACATTCAACCTAAACTATCATTCCACTCAAAGTCCAATGCACACACAGACAACAGAGACAAAGTCATGTACACACACAAGACAAAGTCCTACACACACACATACACAAGACAGACAAAGTCCAACACGCACACACAGAAGCAAAGTCCTACATGCACACACAAGACAGAGACAAAGTCCAACATGCACACACAAGACAGAGACAAAGTCCTACACGCACACACAAGACAGAGACAAAGTCCTACACACACACAAGACAGAGACAAAGTCCTACACACACACAAAAGACAGAGACAAAGTCCAACGCGCACACATAGAGACAAAGTCCAACGCGCACACACAGAGACAAAGTCCTACACGCACACACAGAGACAAAGTCCTAAACACACACATACACACACAAGACAGAGACAAAGTCCTACACACACACAGAGACAAAGTCCTACATGCACACACAGAGACAAAGTCCTACACGCACACACAGAGACAAAGTCCTACACGCACACACAGAGACAAAGTCCTACACGCACACACAGAGACAAAGTCCTACACGCACACACAGAGACAAAGTCCTACACGCACACACACAGAGACAAAGTCCAACACGCACACACAAGACAGAGACAAAGTCCAACACGCACACACAAGACAGAGACAAAGTCCTACACACACACACAAGACAGAAACAAAGTCCTACACGCACACACAGAGACAAAGTCCTATACGCACACACACAGAGACAAAGTCCAACGCACACACACAGAGACAAAGTCCAACGCACACACACAGAGACAAAGTCCAACGCACACACACAGAGACAAAGTCCAACGCACACACAAGACAGAGACAAAGTCCTACACGCACACACAAGACAGAGACAAAGTCCTACACACACACACACAGACAGAGACAAAGTCCAATGCGCGCACACACAAGACAGAAAAAGTCCAACACGCACACACACAAGACAGAGACAAAGTCCAGCGCACAGACAGAGACAAAGTCCAACGCACACACAGACAGAGACAAAGACAAAGTCCAGCACATGCTCACCATCACAATCCCCATGCTCTCAGACTCCGGTACTTGGGCAAAGTGTCCAGCCGTCCTCCTCTCAAACCAAAAAAAGACACGGGACCACAAAAAGGAACGTCTGCTTTATTACCTTTGTCACGGCCCTTAGATAGGACCGACCTCTTCAAACCAAATATTACAACATCATAATGACCTCTATTTGATCTGAGCCAACAGATTACAAACTGGTTTTCTTTGCACTGTTGCATTAACACAATCCCCATAACCTGAAAAACTCCTCCATATTACAGCTTTTAGACATAATATATCACATTGCATAAGGCTACAGAGAACATCATCACTTCAAGTACAGAGGCATTACAGCATTTGTCACTCTTGTACATCATCACATTGCAAATGATGGCCCAAATAAACACACATTGATTACACATTGGAGGTATTACCATTATGACACAACACAAATTCCAACTGATCTTTCTCGCAGCATTTCGCACAGAATTTCTCACATCCCGTTACAGAGGATAACGCGCTCCCAACGCGACCCTGTCCCTGTCCTGGGCCGTTTACCCACGCTACTCCTCGACTGATTGAAACGGCCTTCCTGGGACCTTTCCCTAAACGGGCCTCCTAATGAGGACTGACTGTGGCTGGAACCCGAACAACTGTCTCTGGAAAGACTGTTCCTGGGAGCCTCAACCATAACCCTGCCTCTAAAACCACCATCCCAGACTGACCGTAATCTGAACCTTGGCAATTAACTGAACCGCACCAAGCGCTGTGCACCTGGGATAAAACACGCTCGTGAGGGTGCTGGATGGACACACAGGGAGGGAATCCCCAGAATGGGATTTTTGTATTCTATTTTATTGTTCTTTTCTTTCCTTTTCAGGTAAATTAAAAAAACCCTGCAAAATAAAACCTAGACCCACAAAACACAATCGTACCACATCACACAGCTGCACCACACCGCTCACTCAGATACCAAACCCACCGCCTGCTCAGCTGGTGGCCGTTCCCCCGGCTCGTGCCCTCGGCCCACATCTGCGTCGCCCTTCGGGAACGTCGTTCCCGGGAGCCTCGAAAATGACCCTGCCTGCCAAAACCCCGGCCCCGTGGGCGCCCGCGGCCAAACCTTGGCGATGAACGTCGCCTCGCTGAGCGGCCGGGACCGGGGAAAAAAAAAACCCAGCCAGGGGAAAAAAAAAAAAATCCCCCGGCTGGGGTTTTTTTTATTCTATTTTAAATTTTATATTGGGCTGAAAGGGAAAAACCATTAACCTGCAAGGACAAAAACCCACAACCCCAAAACACAATCTTATCAGATCACACAGCTAAACCGCACCACTCGCTCAGATAACAAACCCACCGTGCGCTCACCCGACACCCTTTCCCCCGGCGCCTGCCCTCGCCGTGTGTCTACATCGCCCCTCGAGAACGCCGTTCCTGGGAGTCTCTAAACGCTCCCTGCCTGCCAAAACGCCGGCCCCGTGGGCACCCGCAGCCAAACCTTGGCTATGAACATCGCCTTGCTGGGCGGCCAGGACTGGGGACAAAAAAGCCCAGCCAGGGGAAAAAAAAAAAATCCCCTGGCTGGGGTTTTTTTATTTTGTTTTAAATTTTAAATTTAGCTGAAAAGAATAAAACAGTAACCTGAAAAGACAAAAACCCACAACACCAAAACACAATCATACCAGATGACACAGCTAAACCACACCACTCACTAGGATAACAAACCCACCGCACGCTCACCCACCGGCCATTCCCCCGGCTGGTGCCCTCGCCCTGTGTCTGCATCACCCCTCAGGAACACCATTCCCGGGAGCCTCAAAAATGACCCTGCCTGCCAAAACCCCGGCCCCGTGGGCGTCCGCGGCCAAACCCTGGCGATGAACGTCGCCTCACGGAGCGGCCGAGACCGGGGGAAAAAAAACCCAGCCAGGGGAAAAAAAAAAAAATCCCCCAGCTGGGGTTTTTTTATTCTATTTTAAATTTGAAATATAGCTGAAAGGGGAAAACCATTAACAGGCCAGAACAAATAACTACAACCCCAAACCACAATATTACCAGATCACATCACTCTAACACACCACTCATTCACCTACCAACACCACCACACCCATTCTGTGCCATTCTCTCCCTCCGCCTTCGCCCCATCTCTGCGTTGCCCCTCGGAAACGCCGTTCCCGGCGCCCTCTAAACTCGCCCCGCCTGCCTAAACCCCGGTCCCGGCCGGACCTCCGTCCGTACTTTGGGAATTAACTTCCCCTTGCGGAGCGGCCGGGACCGGGGTAAAGAAAACCTGGACGGCGGGAGTAAAACTCCCCCGATGGGGCTTCTTTTGTTCTCTACCTTTGGAATTTACCTGAAAAGGAAAAAAAATTTGAACCTCTGAAGAAAAAAAACTAAAACCCCAAGCTACATTCCCTTAGGGTTTCATGGTATCCCAACATGCTGCACATCATCTACGGCTCCAACCCTTTTCAGTACCTGCCTCAAGCTAATTGTCAAGAAAGGAAAACAGTGTGCACTTAATTGCCTTGTCATCCTTCATATGGTTCCTGACCACGGTGACCTATTCTTCCACGGCTGCCCGACCGTGACATCGTGGAAAGTGATGGCAAGGGACGCTATTACTTGCTAAGTGGACAAAACATGCCGATCAAAATCGGCTCAAACTTGATTCAAAGTGAAGTCTATGTGAACGGGAGATGCCGAAAGCTAGACTGAGGCCTTGCCGTGGAGTCCTGAGGTGTGGAACGGACCCCCTTGCTTTCTAAACTCCTCCACAGTGGGGAGTCTAGGTGCGGCTGGATCTGAATTTAGCCCCACACTGGAACCGCGGTTTGGCTCCCGGACTCTCGGGGAATAGGGGAAACACCTAAGATATTATATTTACGTAAGGCCAAAGGATTGTACGTGTACACCTCATTCCTTGTATCGCTCAGCCTGAATTTCAGAATTGCATCGCTCTAGACCTCAACATCCCTACCTCCCTTCTGGGGGCATGGGGATGGGTGAGTTACAGTCTCAATCCTTGATCTATTGGGGCAAACTCTCAGGCAAAAACCATGTAAATCACTAACCTAACAGAACACTACAGTGGGAGGACTGACTGGAGCTGCTGCTTCGGCTAAAGTCCCATCCAAGCATAGAAATCCCTGGGTATTTATACCCTTACAAACTATTCACCGACCCCTCTACACCGTGATTCGAGCCAACAGCTATGGCTGACTCCGTGGTCTTCTTGCCTCTCGGGGGATCCTTTGTGCTGACCTCACACTGGACTTGGCTCTCCGCAGCTGGAGACTTTGTTTACCATCCCTAGGAGCTTCCTTGCGGCCTCGAATGTGGCGTTTTCGCTGAAAGAAACCTATTTCTTCACAGAAGAGTAAAGCGGGCCTTATCTCACAGGTGCTGATCAGAGTCTGTAGCTGCTTTTCTAAGCATCAAAAAAGGCTACAACTGAGTGTTACATAGCCTAACAAAATGCCTTGGGATAAGTAAGTGACCCAAATTGAGAATGGGATCACCTGCAAAGGAAACAAAAAAAAAAAGATTTCATTAAAACACACTTCATGACTGAAAAAACAGCACAACACAGAAAACACTAGTCAATGTTCTTAGTAACAACTGCAAAACACCACTGAAAGGACTATCGACTCCCTCGCCCACAGCAACTCCATGCCACATGACCGCACAACCTCTGCCCACACAATTTAACACATCAGCAAATGAACCGGAGTCTCCCAGAGCTCCGCCCACCCGCCCCTGACTCCACACATCCGGGCAGAGCAGCTCCAGCCAAATGCGCACCCGCGCAGACAGACGCTCCGCAGCATGTTATAGACGACACGACAGCAACGGCACCGAAAACATCCAACAATGAGAAAAACTCCAAACCGACACGCATCCATCAAAAGAGCCTGCAGGGAGGCAGTGGTGTAGCAAGGAGCCTGCACTGCGACCCCAAAAAACAAAGGAGCCAAGAGTCAGGGCCCCTTATGAGACGGCGGCGCTGGCGCACACACACACACACAGAGACGGCGGCGCTGGCGCACACACACACACACAGAGACGGCGGCGCTGGCGCACACACACACACACAGAGACGGCGGCGCTGGCGCACACACACACACACAGAGACGGCGGCGCTGGCGCACACACACACACACAGAGACGGCGGCGCTGGCGCACACACACACACACAGAGACGGCGGCGCTGGCGCACACACACACACACAGAGACGGCGGCGCTGGCGCACACACACACACACAGAGACGGCGGCGCTGGCGCACACACACACACACAGAGACGGCGGCGCTGCTTACAAACTTCAAGATGCTGGGAAGAAGTACCAGTCCCTGAGACTGGATGGGTAGAGAGCAGAGCTGCCAAGGCAGCCCTCAAAGACAGCGTAAAACACAACTGACCAGAAACATCCAAAACAGAAGGACCTGCCACACTTTCAGCTGCTGATACAAGAAAACCAGTGTCCAATTGGCTCTCTGCCAATCGGCACCGGTGTTCCACATCCGGGGACGGCACCAGAGGTGCCTTTTGTGCCCCTCGAACGCAATGAGACACCAGGATCATCTGACAGGTACAAAGCAGGCTTCCCGAACTACACCAAAACACAGACACAGGCTGGAGCTGCCCTGCCCAGCACACGCTGGCATCGCACTGTGAAATTCCCTGGACCCTTCACCCGCCCAAATGGGACTGTTCCTGGATAGCCCTTGCCCCAAACAGAACTTTACCCCCCTCCCTGCACTTCCCAGCCCCCCAGCCTCCACTTAGCTTTGAGAGGGCCAAAAGACTGAATCCATCTTCAACAGACGAAAATGCCACATGCGCTGATGGGGATATTCCAGCATCGCTGGGTTCCTCCTCAATATCTACAGCAACACAAAAAAACACAAGGTCACTAACCAGAGCGAGCACACAGTATAAAAGCACAAGGCACATCTTCCCACTGACAGCATGCAACTACCCACCTTCTTACAGCACACAGCTTGCCTCCTCCGTCCCTCCTCCGGGCCAAGTTGTCCCTCTGCATCTGAAATCAAGGTATTCAACAAGTCACTCAGATGCTCATCAACAGATTGCCCATCCCACAGCTCTGTTTTCTATTCAGTAATCCGACCAGAAACTCTAATTGGGTCTCTAAACTACTGGGGAAGGAACATTCCACGCCCCTACCCACGGCTACTGCATCCCAGATGACTGCACAACCTCCACCTACACAGGTTAACATGTCCACAGATGGACAGTGCACCCCTAGAGATCTGTCCACCCACCCCTGACTTCACGCCTCTGGGCAGAGCAGCTCCAGCCAAATGTGCACATGCACAGACAGACACACCACAGAACATGATAGACAACACATCAATAGCATCAAAACCACTCTGTAATAAGAATGACTCAGAACCAGAGACTGCATTGACAAAAAGAACCTGAAGAGAGGCAGCGGTGAGGCGAGGAGCCTCTACTGACCCCAGAAAAAAGAGCCGAACATCACGGCCCCTTATGAGACGGCGGCACTGGCACACACACACAGAGACGGCGGGACTGGCGCACACACACGAGGCTGCTGCAAGACTAAGAACTTCTTCCCAGCATCTTGAAGTTCCAGTCCCTGAGACTGGATGCGTAGAGAGCACGGCTGCCGACACAGCCCAGGACAACGCCACAAACGCCACTGACCGGAAACGGCCGAAACGCAAGGACCCTCCACGCTTTCGGCTGCTGATGCCAGAAAACCAGCGTCCAATGGGCGCTACGCCGGTCGGCACCGGCGTTCCGGATCCCGGGACGGCACCCGAGGTGCCTTTCGTGTCCCTCGAACGCAACGAGAGCCCAGGACCGTCTGACGGGCGCAAGGCAGGCTTCCCGAGCTACGCCACAACGCGGACAACACAGGCTGGAGCTGCCCTGCCCGGCACACGCTGGCATCGCTCTGTAAAGGACCCCGGGCCCTTTACCCGCGCCAAGGGGATGGTTCCCGGATGGCCCTTTCCCTCGCCAGAACTTTACCCCCTTCCCTGTGATTCCCAGCCCCTTCCCAGCCCCCGTGCCTCCACTTAGCTTTCAGAGGGCCAAGGGACCGAACCCGTCTTCAACAGAGGAAAACGCCACGTGCACGAACAGGGATCTTCCTGCATCGCCAGGTTCCTCTTCAACATCTACAGGAACACCTACGAAACAGAGAAACGACCAAGCTCAGCAAGAGCCACATGGAACAGCTTCCCTCTGGCCCCACGCACCGACCCACCTGCTTACGGCGTGCAGCTCGCCTCCTCCGTGGCTCTTCCGGGACAAGTCATTCCTCCGCACCTGAAATCGAGTTATGCAGCAAGTTACCCAGGAGCCCATCAACACCTCCACCATCCCACAGATCTCCTTTGTGTTGAGGAAGACCACCAGAAGCTCTAATTGAGTCTCTAAAACACTGGGGAAGGAATAGTCTGCTCCCCCGCCCACAGCTACTCCATCCCAAATGACTGCACAACCTTTCCCTACACAGGTTAACTTGACCACAGATTAACTGTGCAGCCCTAGAACTCCACCCACCCACCCCTGACTCCACGTCTCCAGGCAGAGCAGCTCCAGCAAAACGTGCACAGACAGACACACCTCAGAACATGATAGACAACACATCTACAGCACCAAAACCAGTCTGTAACAAGAACGACTCCAAACCAGAAACTGCATCGACCAAAAGAACCTGCAGGGAGGGAGCGGTGAGGCGAGGAGCCTCTACTGCAACCCCAGAGAAAAGACCGAACATCACGGCCCCTTATGAGACGGCGGCACTGGCGCACACACACAGAGACGGCGGCACTGGCGCACACACACAGAGACGGCGGCACTGGCGCACACACACAGAGACGGCGGCACTGGCGCACACACACAGAGACGGCGGCACTGGCGCACACACACAGAGACGGCGGCACTGGCGCACACACACAGAGACGGCGGCACTGGCGCACACACACGAGGCTGCTGCAAGACTAAGAACTTCTTGCCAGCATCTTGAAGGGCCAGTCCCTTAGACTGGATGGGTAGAGAGCAGAGCTGCTGATGGTGCAGCCCAGAATGACACCACAAATCACAACTGACCGGAAACACGCAAAATGCAAACACCACCCACGCTTTCGTCTAATGACATAAGAATTCAGGACCCAATTGGCACCAAGCCAGTTGTCACTGGCATTCCAGATCCTAGGATGGCACCCGAGATGCACGTTGTGCCCCTTGAGCACAACGAGACCCCAGGAGAGTCGGACAGGCGCGAGGCAGGCTTCCTGAACGACACAACGCAGACACAGGGTAGAGCTGCCCTGCCTGGCACACGCTGGCGTCCCTCTGTAAAGGTCCCTGGGCCCTTCACCCACCCAAAGGGGACTATTCCTGGACGGCCCTTTCCCTTACCAAAACTTTACCCCTATCTCTGTGATTCCCAGCCATTTCCCAGCCCCCATGCCTCCACTTAGCTTTCAGAGGGCCAAGGGACCAAATCCATCTTCAACAGAGAAAACGGCACATAGGCTAACAGCGATCTTCCTGCATAGCCAGGTTGCTCTTCAATGTCTACAGGAACACCTAGGAAACAGAGAAATGACCAAGATCACCGAGAGCCACACGGCACAGCTTCCCTCTGGCCCCACTCACCGACCCACCTGCTTACGGCACGCGGCTCGCCTCCTCGGTCGCTCTTTCGTGCGAAGTCGTACCCCTGCATCTGAAATCAAGTTATTCAACAAGTCACCCAGGAGGTCATCAACAGCCTGCCCAACCCACAGGTATGCTTTCTACTCCGGAATCCCAGGAGAACCTCTAATTGAGTCCCAAAAAACACTGGGGAAGGGACAGTCCGCTCCCCTGCCCACAGCTACTCCATCCCAGATGACGGCACAATCTTGGCCTATGCAGGTGAACATGTCCACAGATGAATCATGGACTCCTAAAACTCCCGCTCCTGACTCTACGCCTCCGGGCAGAGCAGCTCCAGCCAAATGCGCACGTGCACAGACAAACGCTCCACACAACATTATAGATGACACGACAGTAGCAGCACGAAAAATGCTCCACAACAAAAATGACTTCAAACCAGAGACGGCAACAATCAAAATAACCTGTGGGGAGGCAGTGGTGAGGCAGGGAGTCTCTACTGCAACCCCAGAAAAAATAGGAGCCGAATGTCACGGCCCCCTGTGAGACGGCAGTGCCGGCACAAACGCACAGAGACGGCAGCACGACAAAAACGACTCCAAACCAGAGACTGCAACAATCAAAATAACCTGCGGGGAGGCAGCGGTGAGGCGAGGAGCCTCTACTGAAACCCCAGAAAAAAAAAGGAGCCGAACGTCACGGCCCCTTATGAGACGGCAGCTCTGGCGCAAACGCACAGAGAAGCTGCTGCAAGACTTCAAACCTTCAAGATGCTGGGAAGAAGTGCCAGTCCCTTAGACTGGATGGGTAGAGAGCAGAGCTGCTGTCGCAGCCCAGAACTACACCATAAAACACAACTGACCGGAAACGTTCAAGATGCAAGAACCGTGCACCCTTTCGGCTGCCGATACGAGAAAACCGGCACCCGATTGGTGCTACCCCGATCGGCACCGGCTTTCCGGACCCCGGGATGGCGCTTGAAATGGCTTTCGTGCCCCTGGAGCGCAACGGTAGCCCACGATCGTCTGACAGGCGCGAGGCGCGCTTCCCGAACTACGCGACAACAGACGCGGGCTGGAGCTGCCCTGCCCGGCGCACGCTGGCGTGGCGCTGTAAAGTTCCCTGACCCCGTTCATCTGCCCAAAGGGGACTGCTCCCGGACTGCCCTTTTCTGCCTGAGAACTTTAAACCCTCCCGGCAGTTCCCAGCCCCTTCCCAGCCCTCGTGCCTCCACTTAACTTTTAGAGGGACAAGGGACCAGATCCATCTTCAACAGAGGAAAACGCCACGTGGGCTAACGGGGATCTTCCTGCAGCTCTCACTTTCTCCATCATCACCTACAATAAGGAAAGCAAGGACATGCCTACGATTAGGCACTCGAATAATATTTATCGGTAGCAGCTTACGAGTCATTGCTTGCCTTGGCTGAGCTCCGGGAAGTACGTTTGAATGATCTATCTGGGGCCGCTTCACGCTGCAAAGGTCTTGGAGACAAGACACTCTTCTAGGAGAAGAGATTACTTTAACAACTATTAATACAGCAATGCAAACCAAAAAACAACGCTCCATCTTCATCTTAGTCAGGAATTATTGGAAAATGCAAAGCACCTCGAACGAAATGAACAAATGAAACATGATGACAAACAACGCTTCTACCACAGCAGCTACTGAACCTTAGCTGCGCCCGAAGCTCTTACCTCGAACAGACACCTTCGCTTCTCCTAAGATGTCTGCCCACGTAGCTGAATCGGCTCAAAAGCTGCCGACTGCCGAAGGAGCGGCGGAGGACCGGCGCCGAAGCTGTCCCGGAGCTGAATGAGCTCCCTCCTCGGGGACTGGGGCTCAAATACCCTGAGCCCCGCCCACCCCTTCCCACAAACCCCTGGAAAAGGGAGGGATCGATCACCCCGGGCCCAGCCCACCACCCTTAACAAATTGCCTGAAATCTCACTTCAAGTGACAACACCTGCACTGCATTACTGCTATTGTGTCTACAATGAGACTCAGTATGGATATCAACTTAGACTTTCTAAGGAGGAGATAAAAAATGACATGCTATAACCAATGCCCCATCTTCATCATAGTCAGGAATTACGGGAAAATGCAAAGCACCTGGAACTGAATCAACAAATGAACCATAAGGACAAACAACCCTTCTGCTATAGTTGCTACTAAACCTCAGCTGCACCCGAAGCTCTTACCTCAAAGAGACACCTTCGCTTCTCCTTAGACGTCTGCCCACGTAGCTTCACCGGCTCAAAAGCTGCCGATTGCCGAAGGAGTGCCGGAGAGCTGATGCGGAAGCTGTCCCGCTGCGGAATGAGCTCCCCAACTGGGGACCGGGACTCAAATACCCTGAGCCCCGCCCACCCCTTCCCACAATCCCCTGGAAAGGGGAGGGATCGATCACCCCGAGCCCACCCACCATCCTTAACAAATCACCTGGAATCTCACTTCAAGTGACAACACCTGTACTGCATTACTGCTATTGTGTCTACAATGAGACTCAGTATGGATGTCAAATCAGATTTTCTAGGGAGCAGATAAAAAATGACATACTATAACCAATTCCCCATCTTCATCGTTGTCAGGAATTACTTGAAAAAGGAAAGCAACTGGAACTGAATCAACAAATGAAACGTAGTGACAAACAAGAGTTCTACTACAGTATCTACTAAACCTCAGTTGCGCCCAAAGCTCTTACCTCAAAGAAACACCTCTACTTCTCCTAAGACGTCTGCCCGTGTGGCTTCGACGGCTCGAAAGCTGCCGACTCCTGAAGGAGCGACGGAGAACCTGCGCCGAAGGGGTCCCGGAGCGGAATGAGCTCCCTAGCCGGGGACGGGGGCTCAAATACCCTGAGCCCCGCCCACCCCTTCCCACGAGCCCCTAGGAAAGGGGCAGGATCCATCCATCATCCCGGGCCCCACCCACCACCCTTATCAAATTACCTGGAATCTAACTTCAAGTGACAGCACCTGCACTGCATTACTGCTATTGCAACTACAATGAGACTGAATACAGATCTTCAACAGAGATACTGACTCTGAAAACAGCGCTGATGAAGGGGGGGTAGAGACTAAGAACGTGCGTCCTCTTATTAGAACGGAAACACATACGGATGGACGAGGCAGAAATCCACGCACGGCTACCCATAGCACGCCATATTCAGGACTGGAGCTAGGGGATTTACAAACTAGATTCTCACGGAAGCCGGGCGAGACAGAGACTGAATATCTTTGGCGCGTTTCACTTCCTGGGGGTGATAGAATATTATTGAGTAAGGACGAGGCCACAGGTTTCTGGGGCCCAGGGGTATTTTAACTGATGGTCCAGACGGTGATCAGTCCATTACATCTCGTGTAGCTTACTGGGCTGGTGGTATAGATCCCAGGGAACGTGGGGAGCCGGTGGCAATTGTTATAAAAGGTTTATCGGACCTTGCCGAGGGTGTTCAAAAGGCGGCTTGTATACAAGCAATGTATGAAAGAGGCCGGCGGTCCCCCCCTATGGCGGCGCCGGTGGATCCGGTCCACCTTCGGCTGCTTATTAAAGGATTACCGGATGCCTTAAAAATATATGTCCAATCCCTTAAGGAAAAAATTCAGGGGGCTATCGATCGTAATAAGCAAAATCCCCAAAGTCCTCCTGAACATGTATTAACCTGGGCAGAAATTTTACACAATGTGGTTACACGTGGGCACGAGATGGGATGGGTAGACCTGAACGGCAGCCCGTATAGAAGCCGGGCGGTCCGGAAGATGAGCCGAGCCGAGCCTCTTCAGGGACCGCCCCCCACCGGGCCGCCCCGCCCCGTCACAGAAACCGGAGCGTTTTGGCTGCCGGTCAAATCGGAGTAGCAGTTTGCAGCGGAGCGACCTCTGGCGCCGTGCGACCGCTTTGGGCGTGCCTCGAACACTGGTGCACAAGCTCTCCACTGAGCATTTACAGGAGCTAGTGGAATACTTAGAGAGAAGATCAGAGAACAAAGAGAAGGCACCGGCAACCGCCCCCCTCCCCGAGGACAAGCTAAACACTAACCCTTTCGCATCCTCACAAAGGGAATCAAAAAACTAGTAAAGGCGGATGGGAATCGGGACCGCCCCACCCGCTCTGTATTCTCTTGCCAATGGTCCCGTGATAAAAAACCATACATACATATCCCCGTTGGCCCAAGGCGGATAAGTGTCAAATTTCTAATTGACACGGGCGCACAAATCAGTGTTTTGAACAGGCGGCAAGCTGACAAACTCGGGATTAGACCATCAAGGAAAGCCATCAATATAGTAGGGGTAACGGGTGTAGCAGAGAGATGTCCTTTAGCTCGAATCCACCTTTTGCTGCCTGGGGAAAAGCGGACAACGGCTGTGGAAGTTGCCCTGAGTCCTTATAAAGCGAATATATTGGGATTCGATATTTTGGCAGGTAGACGATGGTGCTTACCTAATGGGGAGATTTGGAGCTTTGGAAGTCACAGGGCAGAGGTAGCCTGTATTAAAATATTGCCATTTACCTCTGCACCCTTGCAACTTGCTCCTGCTCCAACCACATCTACAATAACCTGTACCCCACGTCCCCCCCTGCCAGATGCAGCAAAACGGGGCACTACGGAGGTTGTTAATGATCTTGAAGAAAGGCAAATAATTAGCCGCGGTGTCCAGACGGCCCCCTCCCCGTACCGGCAACTCGGGGGGTCTAGCATAGCAAAGCCCCACCCCGCGAGTGCCGGTGACTGTCCCGGGACTGGCGGCATGAAATGGAGCGGCCTGAGAGAGCTGCTAGGAACGCCTGTCCAGTACGGGCATAACCCGAAAAACGGACGCAAACTTCCCCCCGTAAAACTTCTGTCGCCTCTCCGCGCATCTCCCCCCGGCCCGCCGCCGTTCCTGGCATCTAATTCCTGGTGGTGTGGGGCGGGGCGGCCCGGCCTCGCGAGCGCGGGCAGGCAACCGCCTTCCGGCTGTCCGCCCCCGCCCCCACTCTCTGCGGGCGGGAGCGCCGCCCCCCCCGGCTTGTAAACTGAAGTTAAAAAAAAAAAGACGCGGCTTGGGACCAGCAACCCCGCCCCGGCTCGGTGCTCTCTGAGGTTCAGAGGCAGCTCCCATTAGGACCCCGCAATGTGCCTTAGCACTGCTGCTTGCTAAAAGTAGCTGCTAATATTACTTGCTATCAAAAAATTTACTGGCACTCTACTGCAGCTAAATGAGGCATTATGGAGGTCATTAATGATTTTGATAAAGAGTCAATAACAGGCAGCAACTCGATAAAGACCTGCCCCTAAAACAAAAGATCCGAGAGATATTTTCTGCTCAGAACTTCTGAGCTAGTCTAACACGTTAACTATGAAAGCCCGGTTCCAAAGGGACCGAGGTCTGTTTTGTGTTTTCTTGCAGGGCAAAGGAAGATGACAGGGTGGAAGAGAAGTACAGATGCGTGTATCTCCACAACAAGCTGTCTCATATTAAGAGACTAATAGAGGATTCTGACCAGCAGCAAGCAGAATCATGGCACTAGCCTTTGCTTCGGCCTGGACATGTGCCTTTGCATTACGGAAGTTTCAGTATGAGCAGACTTAACTACTTTTGTTGTTGATATTGCTTTTATGCATATTTGAAGATTTTAAAATTTACACACAATAATAATAATAATAATAAGCCATTGCTTTGAAAGGGTTAAAGAGGCACGTGTGTTTGCTGTATACAGCCCATTTTGTTACAGCAGAAGCTTAACCTTTTAACTTAAACCCCCATTGCAGTGGTTGCCTTAAGGTGCTTGTGTGTGTTTGGTGTGAAGTTTTAGCTACGCCAGCTCCCCATTGCTGCAGCAGCCGGGGACCCCACGTGGCCTATGGGTGTCTGGGCGCGTGTGATTTAATGAGTGTGTGCACGAGTGCCTGATGGGGAATGCAGAATAAAGCTTCTACTCTTGCGTAAGCCAAATGCTCAGGTTAAAACACCTGATGAGTGTTGCTGTAGGTTTTCCTTCTACAAATTCTCTGTTCCTGTTGTGGAAGAAGATCCAGCTAACACCAGCAAGGGATGGAAAAGCATCCAGATGCCTTGAAAACACCGCCAACAATGACGGGGTGGAAAAGGATCCAGCAAGCCATTCAGAAGGAAGGCAGTCACAGGAATGGAAACACTAATGAACTGTGACTGATGCTGGGACTCATTAATTACCTTGGGCAATTCTTGATTGTTGCAATTACTTCGATTCTATTGTGTATTGTTATTAATAACTGTTTGGCAGGGATAAGTCAACACATGAGATATGGCGATCCACAGTGGACATTAAGGCTCACTGGCAGAAATGTCCCCTTTTACTTTGGAGGCAAGAGGTGGCTGTCACACCACTCTAGAGTTATGACTTGACCATGACTGTAGTCACAGGGTGGGATTGTGACAGAATGCAACCCCTCCTCGCCTCTCTCCCCCTCTTCTGCCCCCACTCTCCCCCTCCCTCCTTCAGTATGGAGGAGCGGGCACATCCCCCTCTCTCCTTAAATTAACCTCGGGGAAATATTCCGTGACAGCTAGACGATGTGCAGAGGATGGATGTGGTCTGTGCTTCTGTAAGACAAGCGGATGAATATTTGAGAGTGCAATATGGAAAAGGGCTGGAGACTGGGTCAGCAGATCTATTTGCAAATATGCGTTGACTTACTGGTCTGCAGAGAAAGACAAGGAAATTGTATAGGAGTGATAATAATGATCATTTAGGTGCTGCCCCTATACATCGGGATATAGATACTACTCGAGATGACTCTCATAAAGCAGGGCAACGCTGACAATGGGTAGTCAGGGATGCGACCGTTGAAGGGACTGTGTTACCTGGCGGTATTACAGCAATGCCACTGCACATAAATAACTGAGGACAAAAGGCAGTGGTCGCCCTTTGATTGGAAAATGGTTAGGCAATGGCAAACTGCAGTTATGGAATATGGTATGGATAATAGGCACGTGATGCAGCTAATGGATTCATTTTTCAAGGGGTGAGTACTAACTCCAACCTATATTAAGGCATTGATAGAGTTATTGCTTCCCTCAATGGGGTATTTGCTGTTTTTGGACAAGTGGCAGGGGAAGGTGGAATTGGCAGAATTAGAAAACGTTCATTTACCGGCTGATGATCCGTTACGATTAGCTGGCATGGACCGATTACCGGGTCGTGGCGATATGCGGACGGTGCCGCTCGGGCGGCGCTGCCTCTGAGGATTTTGTGGCGAGGGCTTGCTGTGGCGGCAGTGAAAGAATTACCAAATATAGGTAACCCTGTGCCACCCTATTCTACGACAAAGCAGGATCCTGGGGAGCCATATATGAAGTCTGCGGACTGTGTAAAAGAAGCTATAGATGCTTCTCCTAACCTGAGTCCAGAGGCAAAAGCTGCTGTGGGGAAAGATTTGGCCACGACGAATGCAAACACCCAATACTGACAGATATTAGCCGGCTTGGGAAAAACAGCTTCTCAGGCAGAGATGGTGGAAGCTTGTGTACGGGTACCGATTATGCAACGGGAAGTAGAAAAGGCAAAAATACATGCTCGAGCACACGCGGAGGCTTTGGCTGCAGCGTTTTTAGCCTGTGATGAAAGGGCGAAGCCCTTCTTGTCGTGGCGTGGCGTGTTTTACTTGCGTACACACGGGACACCTTAAAAGAAACTGCCCTCAATACGCTTCGCGGCGTTACAAAAATGGCATAACTGCCCAATTAGTCCGGTGGCAGATTCTCTTTATGTTGTGGGAGTTGTACAAAGACTATGTAGAGCGCTTTTGCGGTGAGTTTCCAATGCCTTGTTGTTTGAAGCATTGTTCGATTTGTGGAATGTGTTAGATTAGAGGACAGTGCCAGTATTTATAATGCATATAAAAAGCCACTCTGACCTACCAGGTGGGCTAGTTGACGGAAACAACGCTATAGACAAACTTGAGGCGGTGACACATGTATCTCCTTTTGAACAAGCCAGACAGGCTCACGTGTACTTCCGTCTATCCTCGGCATCGCTTCAAAAGCTGTTTGCGCTTACCGAGGAACGAGCTCGATCTGTTGTTGTGGCTTGTCCCGATTGTGCCCGTGTAATGCCTTTGCGACAAAAAGGAATAAATCCTTGGGGCTTGCAGCCGGGTCGGTTATGGCAAACTGATATTACTGAATTTGCACCGTTTGGCCCTCAAAAGTACATTCTTGTGTCCGTAGATACCTGTTCAGGACTGCTGCGGAAGTCTTCAGCAAAAGCAAGAGCGGTAAAGCGTCACTTATTAAGACCTTTTGCTGTCACGGGTGTTCCTATGTAGATCAAAACAGATAATGGTCTCGCGTATCGTTCTGACACGCTTGTGACCTTCCTCGTCCGGTGGAATGTACGACACTGTTCGGAGTTCCCTATAATTCTACTGGCCGGGCAATTATTGACCGTGCACACGGCACCCTGAAAAACCTTTCATGTGTTTTGAAAAAACAAGAGGGAATTGGTGTGAGTCCAGAAGAGGTTTTGATAAAGGCACTGTATGTGCTGAACTGGCTTAATCCTAAAAGTGAGACTGAAATGGAACCTGTTGTTATGCACCATATCAAAAAGGTCAAAGACTTTCCCAAAAATGTACTTAGGGTTAGTGTGTTTAATCTGACAACGCAACAATGGGAAGGTCCTACGTCATTAATAACCCGAGAAGGGGATATGCTTGTGTTTCTACAGGTAACCATAAAAATTTGTGCATCTCAGCAAAGGGGGTGAGACCTTCGGTAGCAAACAAATAAGAAACCTATTACAATGATGACAACCTTTAACCTCAAAGGCGTTATCGCTTGTAGCGAAGGATATAGCCGATGTTGAGAATACCACTTGTCCCGTCCCAACAGATGGGATGAGGCGTGAGTTAACTCTGAACGCGACACGCGCCCTGACTCGATGGATGACATTGGCTCTGAGTTAACTCCGGGTAATTGTGCGCGGCGACGCGAAGTGAATGACATACGATCGTTCCGGGGGTCCAATTATGAATTTACTAAAAGCGTGTGGTAGTATACAAATTACAGCAATCGGTGACTTGGCAAAAGTATGTTATAATACCACAAAACTTATCAATACAATGACAGCAAAAACCCTTCTAAAAGCGGTGAATTGGCAACAATTAGTAACTGTAATGCAAAACTGAACAAGACTTTAGCAGCAGAACTTAAACATATAAATACCATTGTAAGGAAAAGGAAGAGACAAAAAGAAGAAGAAAACTAAGATACCAGAAAGAGAAAGGGAGAGAGAAAGAGAGATGCAGAATAAGATATCACCACTCCACAGGTACATCGGTCCCGTAACGACATCTGGAGGAGGGAACGCGTTGAAGATTTACATGCCGCCGACCTGTATCGTACGTGCGGTTGTTTTATAAGCCGGTTCATTTACAGGCCAGATAGGAGAAGATGGTTCGTCTCCTCCCTCTGCTCACTCTTCCTGCTAATTAGAAAGACTCTTCTGGCGATAGCTCTGAGGTCTTCAAACTAGGGGAAAGTTCACGGTACTGACCACAAGCAAGTTGTCTTGCCTGTCAGGGGTAGCTGTTGGTTTGTGGTCTCTCCTGCTAGTTGGTTGTCCGAGAGATGGTCCATCTCTATCATCCCAATTAGGTCATGAAACCTTTCACGGCAACACTGTAAATTGTCCTTATCTTCCAAGCTGTCTGCCTTCATGGCCATAAAACTTTGGGAAAGATAAGATGAGGTGTCACCTATCCCTTGCTCCCAACATAACAAAAACCAGACGTTTAAGGCATAACAAAGTCTTCGTTCTGCTAAGCAAGGCGGGCAGTGCTTCAAGATAGTCACACCACTTTGTAAAACAGAGCAGCGATTATTTTTGTGTTATTGGACATGGTCACAGTTACATTTTAAGTTCAAACAACACATACAATCAAACTCATCATAAGATAGAAGATTTACAGAACATGAAAATAACAGAAGATGTTGGGTTCTCTGAGTTGGATACCCTGTTTGGTTAAAAGGAATATTGAAAACAGAACTGATCTTGTTAATTGTAATTATATTAGCCTTAACGTTCTTAAGCTGTATCATGCTTTAAAAACAGTGTGAAATACAGGGTATTTTTTATTTAATAAAATATTAACAAGGGGGAGATAGCATGGCAGTGCCCCCCCTCCTGAGGGGATGGAGTTGTGGCCACCCTGGCTGAAAGGTGAAGTCAGAGACAAAAGAAACAAAAGGACCCCATAAGAAGGTAACAAGGAATGAGCAACCACCAGACACACGTGTGCAGGGGGCGTGGACAGTGCCTGCAGCCTATCACGTCATTGTATAGCATGTGTTACAATCAATCACATTAGTGCAAGGCACATGGAGAGGGCAGCTTTGGTATAAAGCTAACCCTGTCCGACAATAAAATGAACTCTGTAAACATCACATTGGTGTGTCAGGTTCCATCTCTCGCATGGAGAAGCGATAATACAGTCCAATAGCAACAGCTGAGTCTGGGGTCTTCTTGATTCTCAGAGGATCCTTTCTACTGACCTCAGACAAGTATTTGATTTGTGCAGCTGTAGATATTATTTAGAGACATATTAACAATGTGGTCACCTAAAAAAAAAAAAAAATTGTGAGAATATTCTGTGAAAAAACAGTACACTACAGAAAACATTACTCAACAAGTCTTCAGTATGAACTGTAAAACACCAATAAAGGGACAGTCGAACCTCCTACCCGTCGCAACTCTATTCCAAATGACAGTAAAACCTTTGCCTACGCAAGTTAATATTTCAACAAACTAACAGTGCACACCTAGAGCTCAGACCATCCACCCCTGACTCTACAACTCCAGGCACAGCAGCTCCAACCCAAACATGCACATGTAGACACCAAGGCTCCACAGAATGTGATAGACAACAAGACTCCAATAGTACAAAAAATTCTCAAAAAAAAGAACGACTCCAAGACCAGACACAGCATCAATCAAAAGAAAATGTGGAGAGGCACTGGTAAGGCGAGGAGTCTCTACTACAACACCAGAAAAAAATAGAATCTAACTCCAAAGTCCCTTATGAAAGGGCACCACCGCAACAAGCCGAGACGTCAGCAACAGTGAGAAAAGCTGGTGCAAACTCTAAAACCTTCAAGATGACGGGAAGAAATGCCAGTCTCTGAGATTGGACGCGAAGAGAGCACGGCTTCCGGCACAGCACAGGACAACGCCACAAACGCCACTGACCAGAAACGGCCGAAACGCAAGAACCCTCCATGCTTTCGGCTGCTGATGCCAGAAAACCAGCGTCCAATGGGCGCTACGCCGGTCGGCACCGGCGTTGCGGATCCCGGGACGGCACCCGAGGTGCCTTTCGTGTCCCTCGAACGCAACGAGAGCCCAGGACCGTCTGACAGGCGCAAGGCAGGCTTCCCGAGCTACGCCACAACGCAGACAACACAGGCTGGAGCTGCCCTGCCCGGCACACGCTGGCATCGCTCTGTAAAGGTCCCCGGGCCCTTTACCCGCGCCAAGGGGACGGTTCCCGGACGGCCCTTTCCCTTGTCAGAACTAAACCCCCCGTCCCTGCCATTCCCAGCCCCTTCCCAGTCTCCGTGCCTCCACTTAGCTTTCAGAGGGCCCAGGGACCGAACCCGTCTTCAACAGAGGAAAACGCCACGTGCGCGAAGGGCCGTCTTCCTGCATCGCCGGCTTCCTCTTCAGCGTCTACGGGAACACGGGAAAACACACGCTCGTTAAGCCGTCCCGGCAGACGGCGTCGTGGGGTAAACGCCGACCCCTTCCGCAAACACCCACCTCCTGCTAAGTTCCACGGCGTTCCGTTCGGCGCGTCGTGCCGCGGGCGCGGTCACCAGCCCTCACCGCTCGAGGCGCCTAAGACGGCGAGAAGCAAAAGAACTGCAGCGCCTGGAACGAGTGGCCGGCCTCACGCTCCTCCTCGTCCCTAGCCCGGCTCACCGCAAACGCTCCTCCCACTCCAAAGGGCCCACAAAGCGTCTGCGAAGCGAGAAAGAAACGCTGAACCCAGTCTGCGGGCAATACCGCGCTCCTCCACGCCCTCCGCCGCCTCACCTTCTCGGCTGCCGGCCGGCCTGCGGCTTCGCTCCTCGCAGCTCGTCTGCGGCACCTGCAAAACCAGAGGCACGGGCTCGGACGCCGCCCGAAAACACAGCCTGCCCGCAGACGGTCCCATCTCGCCCTCCCTTACCTGGGCCGCTCGCCCAGCTGGCCGCCCTTGCTTTTGCCTGCCACGCTGTTGACCACGGAGACGTTGGGCTACCGCCTCTAAAACACAACCAAAGGACGCTCAGACCTGCACCAGCACCACGGGACCTGAAACCAGCTGCCGCTTCAGCCCAGCACTCCGTGCTCACCTTGCCCGAGGAGCTGCGGTGCCGGTACCCAGCTTTCCTCTTCGCTTCACACCTAGGAAACAGAGAAACCACCAAGCTCAGCGAGAGCCACACGGCACCGCTTCCCTCCGGCGCCACGCACCGACCCACCCGCTTACGGCGCACAGCTCGCCTCCTCCGTCGCTCTTCCGGGCCAAGGCGTTCCTCTGCACCTGAAATCCAGTTATGCAGCAAGTCACCCAGCAGCTCATCAACAGCTTGCCCGTCCCACAGGTCTGCTTTCTATTGCGCAATAACATGCCAAGCTCTCATGGAGTCTCTAAAACGCCTGTGCAGGGACCCTCCACTCCCCTGCCCACGGCTACTCCGGCCCAGGCGAGCGCACAACCTCTGCCTACGCAATTTAACGCGTCAGCAGATTAACCGGGGGCTCCCAGAGCTCCGTCCGCCCACCCCTGACTCCACGCGTCCGGGCAGAGCAGCTCCCAGCCAAACGCGCACCCGCGCAGACCGACGCTCCACACAACGTTAGAGACCACGCGACGGCCACGGCACCAAAAACGCTGCGCAACGAAAACGACGCTCCGAGATTAGACAGGCATCCATCCAAATCGTCTACGGGGAGGCAGCGGTGAGGCGAGGAGCCTCTCCTACAACCCCAACTGAAAAAGGAGCCCAACGTCACGGCTCCTGACCAGACGGCGCCACCGCCGCAACCGAGCAGAGGCGGCGCAACCAGACGAGAAGCTGCTGCAACGCCTAAGAACTTCTTCCCAGCATCTTGAAGTTCCAGTCCCTGAGACTGGATGCGTAGAGAGCACGGCTGCCGGCACAGCCCAGGACAACGCCACAAACGCCACTGACCAGAAACGGCCGAAACGCAAGAACCCTCCACGCTTTCGGCTGCTGATGCCAGAAAACCAGCGTCCAATGGGCGCTACGCCGGTCGGCACCGGCGTTCCGGATCCCGGGACGGCACCCGAGGTGCCTTTCGTGTCCCTCGAACGCAACGAGAGCCCAGGACCGTCTGACAGGCGCAAGGCAGGCTTCCCGAGCTACGCCACAACGCAGACAACACAGGCTGGAGCTGCCCTGCCCGGCACACGCTGGCATCGCTCTGTAAAGGTCCCCGGGCCCTTTACCCGCGCCAAGGGGACGGTTCCCGGACGGCCCTTTCCCTTGTCAGAACTAAACCCCCCGTCCCTGCCATTCCCAGCCCCTTCCCAGCCCCCGTGCCTCCACTTAGCTTTCAGAGGGCCCAGGGACCGAACCCGTCTTCAACAGAGGAAAACGCCACGTGCGCCAAGGGCCGTCTTCCTGCAGCGCCAGCTTCCTCTTCAGCGTCTACGGGAACACGGGAAAACACACGCTCGCTAAGCCGTCCCGGCAGACGGCGTCGTGGGGTAAATGCCGACCCCTTCCGCAAACACCCACCTCCTGCTAAGTTCCACGGCGTTCCGTTCGGCGCGTCGTGCCGCGGGCGCGGTCACCAGCCCTCACCGCTCGAGGCGCCTAAGACGGCGAGAAGCAAAAGAACTGCAGCGCCTGGAACGAGTCGCCGGCCCCACGCTCCTCCTCGTCCCTAGCCCGGCTCACCGCAAATGCTCCTCCCACTCCAAAGGGCCCACAAAGCGTCTGCGAAGCGAGAAAGAAACGCTGAACCCAGTCTGCGGGCAATACCGCGCTCCTCCACGCCCTCCGCCGCCTCACCTTCTCGGCTGCCGGCCGGCCTGCGGCTTCGCTCCTCGCAGCTCGTCTGCGGCACCTGCAAAACCAGAGGCACGCGCTCGGACGCCGCCCGAAAACACAGCCTGCCCGCAGACGGTCCCATCTCGCCCTCCCTTACCTGGGCCGCTCGCCCAGCCGGCCGCCCTTGCTTTTGCCTGTCACGCTGTTGACCACGGAGACGTTGGGCTACCGCCTCTAAAACACAACCAAAGGACGCTCAGACCTGCACCAGCACCACGGGACCTGAAACCAGCTGCCGCTTCAGCCCAGCACTCCGTGCTCACCTTGCCCGAGGAGTTGCGGTGCCGGTACCCAGCTTTCCTCTTCGCTTCACACCTAGGAAACAGAGAAACCACCAAGCTCAGCGAGAGCCACACGGCACCGCTTCCCTCCGGCGCCACGCACCGACCCACCCGCTTACGGCGCACAGCTCGCCTCCTCCGTCGCTCTTCCGGGCCAATGCGTTCCTCTGCACCTGAAATCCAGTTATGCAGCAAGTCACCCAGCAGCTCATCAACAGCTTGCCCGTCCCACAGGTCTGCTTTCTATTGCGCAATAACATGCCAAGCTCTCATGGAGTCTCTAAAACGCCTGCGCAGGGACCCTCCACTCCCCTGCCCACGGCTACTCCGGCCCAGGCGAGCGCACAACCTCTGCCTACGCAATTTAACGCGTCAGCAGATTAACCGGGGGCTCCCAGAGCTCCGTCCGCCCACCCCTGACTCCACGCGTCCGGGCAGAGCAGCTCCCAGCCAAACGCGCACCCGCGCAGACCGACGCTCCACACAACGTTAGAGACCACGCGACGGCCACGGCACCAAAAACGCTGCGCAACGAAAACGACGCTCCGAGATTAGACAGGCATCCATCCCAATCGTCTACGGGGAGGCAGCGGTGAGGCGAGGAGCCTCTCCTACAACCCCAACTGAAAAAGGAGCCCAACGTCACGGCTCCTGACCAGACGGCGCCACCGCCGCAACCGAGCAGAGGCGGCGCAACCAGACGAGAAGCTGCTGCAACGCCTAAGAACTTCTTCCCAGCATCTTGAAGTTCCAGTCCCTGAGACTGGATGCGTAGAGAGCACGGCTGCCGGCACAGCCCAGGACAACGCCACAAACGCCACTGACCAGAAACGGCCGAAACGCAAGAACCCTCCACGCTTTCGGCTGCTGATGCCAGAAAACCAGCGTCCAATGGGCGCTACGCCGGTCGGCACCGGCGTTCCGGATCCCGGGACGGCACCCGAGGTGCCTTTCGTGTCCCTCGAACGCAACGAGAGCCCAGGACCGTCTGACAGGCGCAAGGCAGGCTTCCCGAGCTACGCCACAACGCAGACAACACAGGCTGGAGCTGCCCTGCCCGGCACACGCTGGCATCGCTCTGTAAAGGTCCCCGGGCCCTTTACCCGCGCCAAGGGGACGGTTCCCGGACGGCCCTTTCCCTTGTCAGAACTAAACCCCCCGTCCCTGCCATTCCCAGCCCCTTCCCAGCCCCCGTGCCTCCACTTAGCTTTCAGAGGGCCCAGGGACCGAACCCGTCTTCAACAGAGGAAAACGCCACGTGCGCCAAGGGCCGTCTTCCTGCAGCGCCAGCTTCCTCTTCAGCGTCTACGGGAACACGGGAAAACACACGCTCGCTAAGCCGTCCCGGCAGACGGCGTCGTGGGGTAAATGCCGACCCCTTCCGCAAACACCCACCTCCTGCTAAGTTCCACGGCGTTCCGTTCGGCGCGTCGTGCCGCGGGCGCGGTCACCAGCCCTCACCGCTCGAGGCGCCTAAGACGGCGAGAAGCAAAAGAACTGCAGCGCCTGGAACGAGTCGCCGGCCCCACGCTCCTCCTCGTCCCTAGCCCGGCTCACCGCAAACGCTCCTCCCACTCCAAAGGGCCCACAAAGCGTCTGCGAAGCGAGAAAGAAACGCTGAACCCAGTCTGCGGGCAATACCGCGCTCCTCCACGCCCTCCGCCGCCTCACCTTCTCGGCTGCCGGCCGGCCTGCGGCTTCGCTCCTCGCAGCTCGTCTGCGGCACCTGCAAAACCAGAGGCACGCGCTCGGACGCCGCCCGAAAACACAGCCTGCCCGCAGACGGTCCCATCTCGCCCTCCCTTACCTGGGCCGCTCGCCCAGCCGGCCGCCCTTGCTTTTGCCTGCCACGCTGTTGACCACGGAGACGTTGGGCTACCGCCTCTAAAACACAACCAAAGGACGCTCAGACCTGCACCAGCACCACGGGACCTGAAAACAGCTGCCGCTTCAGCCCAGCACTCCGTGCTCACCTTGCCCGAGGAGCTGCGGTGCCGGTACCCAGCTTTCCTCTTCGCTTCACACCTAGGAAACAGAGAAACCACCAAGCTCAGCGAGAGCCACACGGCACCGCTTCCCTCCGGCGCCACGCACCGACCCACCCGCTTACGGCGCACAGCTCGCCTCCTCCGTCGCTCTTCCGGGCCAAGGCGTTCCTCTGCACCTGAAATCCAGTTATGCAGCAAGTCACCCAGCAGCTCATCAACAGCTTGCCCGTCCCACAGGTCTGCTTTCTATTGCGCAATAACATGCCAAGCTCTCATGGAGTCTCTAAAACGCCTGTGCAGGGACCCTCCACTCCCCTGCCCACGGCTACTCCGGCCCAGGCGAGCGCACAACCTCTGCCTACGCAATTTAACGCGTCAGCAGATTAACCGGGGGCTCCCAGAGCTCCGTCCGCCCACCCCTGACTCCACGCGTCCGGGCAGAGCAGCTCCCAGCCAAACGCGCACCCGCGCAGACCGACGCTCCACACAACGTTAGAGACCACGCGACGGCCACGGCACCAAAAACGCTGCGCAACGAAAACGACGCTCCGAGATTAGACAGGCATCCATCCAAATCGTCTACGGGGAGGCAGCGGTGAGGCGAGGAGCCTCTCCTACAACCCCAACTGAAAAAGGAGCCCAACGTCACGGCTCCTGACCAGACGGCGCCACCGCCGCAACCGAGCAGAGGCGGCGCAACCAGACGAGAAGCTGCTGCAACGCCTAAGAACTTCTTCCCAGCATCTTGAAGTTCCAGTCCCTGAGACTGGATGCGTAGAGAGCACGGCTGCCGGCACAGCCCAGGACAACGCCACAAACGCCACTGACCAGAAACGGCCGAAACGCAAGAACCCTCCACGCTTTCGGCTGCTGATGCCAGAAAACCAGCGTCCAATGGGCGCTACGCCGGTCGGCACCGGCGTTCCGGATCCCGGGACGGCACCCGAGGTGCCTTTCGTGTCCCTCGAACGCAACGAGAGCCCAGGACCGTCTGACAGGCGCAAGGCAGGCTTCCCGAGCTACGCCACAACGCAGACAACACAGGCTGGAGCTGCCCTGCCCGGCACACGCTGGCATCGCTCTGTAAAGGTCCCCGGGCCCTTTACCCGCGCCAAGGGGACGGTTCCCGGACGGCCCTTTCCCTTGTCAGAACTAAACCCCCCGTCCCTGCCATTCCCAGCCCCTTCCCAGCCCCCGTGCCTCCACTTAGCTTTCAGAGGGCCCAGGGACCGAACCCGTCTTCAACAGAGGAAAACGCCACGTGCGCCAAGGGCCGTCTTCCTGCAGCGCCAGCTTCCTCTTCAGCGTCTACGGGAACACGGGAAAACACACGCTCGCTAAGCCGTCCCGGCAGACGGCGTCGTGGGGTAAATGCCGACCCCTTCCGCAAACACCCACCTCCTGCTAAGTTCCACGGCGTTCCGTTCGGCGCGTCGTGCCGCGGGCGCGGTCACCAGCCCTCACCGCTCGAGGCGCCTAAGACGGCGAGAAGCAAAAGAACTGCAGCGCCTGGAACGAGTGGCCGGCCCCACGCTCCTCCTCGTCCCTAGCCCGGCTCACCGCAAACGCTCCTCCCACTCCAAAGGGCCCACAAAGCGTCTGCGAAGCGAGAAAGAAACGCTGAACCCAGTCTGCGGGCAATACCGCGCTCCTCCACGCCCTCCGCCGCCTCACCTTCTCGGCTGCCGGCCGGCCTGCGGCTTCGCTCCTCGCAGCTCGTCTGCGGCACCTGCAAAACCAGAGGCACGCGCTCGGACGCCGCCCGAAAACACAGCCTGCCCGCAGACGGTCCCATCTCGCCCTCCCTTACCTGGGCCGCTCGCCCAGCCGGCCGCCCTTGCTTTTGCCTGCCACGCTGTTGACCACGGAGACGTTGGGCTACCGCCTCTAAAACACAACCAAAGGACGCTCAGACCTGCACCAGCACCACGGGACCTGAAACCAGCTGCCGCTTCAGCCCAGCACTCCGTGCTCACCTTGCCCGAGGAGCTGCGGTGCCGGTACCCAGCTTTCCTCTTCGCTTCACACCTAGGAAACAGAGAAACCACCAAGCTCAGCGAGAGCCACACGGCACCGCTTCCCTCCGGCGCCACGCACCGACCCACCCGCTTACGGCGCACAGCTCGCCTCCTCCGTCGCTCTTCCGGGCCAAGGCGTTCCTCTGCACCTGAAATCCAGTTATGCAGCAAGTCACCCAGCAGCTCATCAACAGCTTGCCCGTCCCACAGGTCTGCTTTCTATTGCGCAATAACATGCCAAGCTCTCATGGAGTCTCTAAAACGCCTGCGCAGGGACCCTCCACTCCCCTGCCCACGGCTACTCCGGCCCAGGCGAGCGCACAACCTCTGCCTACGCAATTTAACGCGTCAGCAGATTAACCGGGGGCTCCCAGAGCTCCGTCCGCCCACCCCTGACTCCACGCGTCCGGGCAGAGCAGCTCCCAGCCAAACGCGCACCCGCGCAGACCGACGCTCCACACAACGTTAGAGACCACGCGACGGCCACGGCACCAAAAACGCTGCGCAACGAAAACGACGCTCCGAGATTAGACAGGCATCCATCCAAATCATCTACGAGGAGGCAGCGGTGAGGCGAGGAGCCTCTCCTACAACCCCAACTGAAAAAGGAGCCCAACGTCACGGCTCCTGACCAGACGGCGCCACCGCCGCAACCGAGCAGAGGCGGCGCAACCAGACGAGAAGCTGCTGCAACGCCTAAGAACTTCTTCCCAGCATCTTGAAGTTCCAGTCCCTGAGACTGGATGCGTAGAGAGCACGGCTGCCGGCACAGCCCAGGACAACGCCACAAACGCCACTGACCAGAAACGGCCGAAACGCAAGAACCCTCCACGCTTTCGGCTGCTGATGCCAGAAAACCAGCGTCCAATGGGCGCTACGCCGGTCGGCACCGGCGTTCCGGATCCCGGGACGGCACCCGAGGTGCCTTTCGTGTCCCTCGAACGCAACGAGAGCCCAGGACCGTCTGACAGGCGCAAGGCAGGCTTCCCGAGCTACGCCACAACGCAGACAACACAGGCTGGAGCTGCCCTGCCCGGCACACGCTGGCATCGCTCTGTAAAGGTCCCCGGGCCCTTTACCCGCGCCAAGGGGACGGTTCCCGGACGGCCCTTTCCCTTGTCAGAACTAAACCCCCCGTCCCTGCCATTCCCAGCCCCTTCCCAGCCCCCGTGCCTCCACTTAGCTTTCAGAGGGCCCAGGGACCGAACCCGTCTTCAACAGAGGAAAACGCCACGTGCGCCAAGGGCCGTCTTCCTGCAGCGCCAGCTTCCTCTTCAGCGTCTACGGGAACACGGGAAAACACACGCTCGCTAAGCCGTCCCGGCAGACGGCGTCGTGGGGTAAATGCCGACCCCTTCCGCAAACACCCACCTCCTGCTAAGTTCCACGGCGTTCCGTTCGGCGCGTCGTGCCGCGGGCGCGGTCACCAGCCCTCACCGCTCGAGGCGCCTAAGACGGCGAGAAGCAAAAGAACTGCAGCGCCTGGAACGAGTCGCCGGCCCCACGCTCCTCCTCGTCCCTAGCCCGGCTCACCGCAAACGCTCCTCCCACTCCAAAGGGCCCACAAAGCGTCTGCGAAGCGAGAAAGAAACGCTGAACCCAGTCTGCGGGCAATACCGCGCTCCTCCACGCCCTCCGCCGCCTCACCTTCTCGGCTGCCGGCCGGCCTGCGGCTTCGCTCCTCGCAGCTCGTCTGCGGCACCTGCAAAACCAGAGGCACGCGCTCGGACGCCGCCCGAAAACACAGCCTGCCCGCAGACGGTCCCATCTCGCCCTCCCTTACCTGGGCCGCTCGCCCAGCCGGCCGCCCTTGCTTTTGCCTGCCACGCTGTTGACCACGGAGACGTTGGGCTACCGCCTCTAAAACACAACCAAAGGACGCTCAGACCTGCACCAGCACCACGGGACCTGAAACCAGCTGCCGCTTCAGCCCAGCACTCCGTGCTCACCTTGCCCGAGGAGCTGCGGTGCCGGTACCCAGCTTTCCTCTTCGCTTCACACCTAGGAAACAGAGAAACCACCAAGCTCAGCGAGAGCCACACGGCACCGCTTCCCTCCGGCGCCACGCACCGACCCACCCGCTTACGGCGCACAGCTCGCCTCCTCCGTCGCTCTTCCGGGCCAAGGCGTTCCTCTGCACCTGAAATCCAGTTATGCAGCAAGTCACCCAGCAGCTCATCAACAGCTTGCCCGTCCCACAGGTCTGCTTTCTATTGCGCAATAACATGCCAAGCTCTCATGGAGTCTCTAAAACGCCTGCGCAGGGACCCTCCACTCCCCTGTCCACGGCTACTCCGGCCCAGGCGAGCGCACAACCTCTGCCTACGCAATTTAACGCGTCAGCAGATTAACCGGGGGCTCCCAGAGCTCCGTCCGCCCACCCCTGACTCCACGCGTCCGGGCAGAGCAGCTCCCAGCCAAACGCGCACCCGCGCAGACCGACGCTCCACACAACGTTAGAGACCACGCGACGGCCACGGCACCAAAAACGCTGCGCAACGAAAACGACGCTCCGAGATTAGACAGGCATCCATCCAAATCATCTACGAGGAGGCAGCGGTGAGGCGAGGAGCCTCTCCTACAACCCCAACTGAAAAAGGAGCCCAACGTCACGGCTCCTGACCAGACGGCGCCACCGCCGCAACCGAGCAGAGGCGGCGCAACCAGACGAGAAGCTGCTGCAACGCCTAAGAACTTCTTCCCAGCATCTTGAAGTTCCAGTCCCTGAGACTGGATGCGTAGAGAGCACGGCTGCCGGCACAGCCCAGGACAACGCCACAAACGCCACTGACCAGAAACGGCCGAAACGCAAGAACCCTCCACGCTTTCGGCTGCTGATGCCAGAAAACCAGCGTCCAATGGGCGCTACGCCGGTCGGCACCGGCGTTGCGGATCCCGGGACGGCACCCGAGGTGCCTTTCGTGTCCCTCGAACGCAACGAGAGCCCAGGACCGTCTGACAGGCGCAAGGCAGGCTTCCCGAGCTACGCCACAACGCAGACAACACAGGCTGGAGCTGCCCTGCCCGGCACACGCTGGCATCGCTCTGTAAAGGTCCCCGGGCCCTTTACCCGCGCCAAGGGGACGGTTCCCGGACGGCCCTTTCCCTTGTCAGAACTAAACCCCCCGTCCCTGCCATTCCCAGCCCCTTCCCAGCCCCCGTGCCTCCACTTAGCTTTCAGAGGGCCCAGGGACCGAACCCGTCTTCAACAGAGGAAAACGCCACGTGCGCCAAGGGCCGTCTTCCTGCAGCGCCAGCTTCCTCTTCAGCGTCTACGGGAACACGGGAAAACACACGCTCGCTAAGCCGTCCCGGCAGACGGCGTCGTGGGGTAAATGCCGACCCCTTCCGCAAACACCCACCTCCTGCTAAGTTCCACGGCGTTCCGTTCGGCGCGTCGTGCCGCGGGCGCGGTCACCAGCCCTCACCGCTCGAGGCGCCTAAGACGGCGAGAAGCAAAAGAACTGCAGCGCCTGGAACGAGTCGCCGGCCCCACGCTCCTCCTCGTCCCTAGCCCGGCTCACCGCAAACGCTCCTCCCACTCCAAAGGGCCCACAAAGCGTCTGCGAAGCGAGAAAGAAACGCTGAACCCAGTCTGCGGGCAATACCGCGCTCCTCCACGCCCTCCGCCGCCTCACCTTCTCGGCTGCCGGCCGGCCTGCGGCTTCGCTCCTCGCAGCTCGTCTGCGGCACCTGCAAAACCAGAGGCACGCGCTCGGACGCCGCCCGAAAACACAGCCTGCCCGCAGACGGTCCCATCTTGCCCTCCCTTACCTGGGCCGCTCGCCCAGCCGGCCGCCCTTGCTTTTGCCTGCCACGCTGTTGACCACGGAGACGTTGGGCTACCGCCTCTAAAACACAACCAAAGGACGCTCAGACCTGCACCAGCACCACGGGACCTGAAACCAGCTGCCGCTTCAGCCCAGCACTCCGTGCTCACCTTGCCCGAGGAGCTGCGGTGCCGGTACCCAGCTTTCCTCTTCGCTTCACACCTAGGAAACAGAGAAACCACCAAGCTCAGCGAGAGCCACACGGCACCGCTTCCCTCCGGCGCCACGCACCGACCCACTCGCTTACGGCGCACAGCTCGCCTCCTCCGTCGCTCTTCCGGGCCAAGGCGTTCCTCTGCACCTGAAATCCAGTTATGCAGCAAGTCACCCAGCAGCTCATCAACAGCTTGCCCGTCCCACAGGTCTGCTTTCTATTGCGCAATAACATGCCAAGCTCTCATGGAGTCTCTAAAACGCCTGCGCAGGGACCCTCCACTCCCCTGCCCACGGCTACTCCGGCCCAGGCGAGCGCACAACCTCTGCCTACGCAATTTAACGCGTCAGCAGATTAACCGGGGGCTCCCAGAGCTCCGTCCGCCCACCCCTGACTCCACGCGTCCGGGCAGAGCAGCTCCCAGCCAAACGCGCACCCGCGCAGACCGACGCTCCACACAACGTTAGAGACCACGCGACGGCCACGGCACCAAAAACGCTGCGCAACGAAAACGACGCTCCGAGATTAGACAGGCATCCATCCAAATCATCTACGAGGAGGCAGCGGTGAGGCGAGGAGCCTCTCCTACAACCCCAACTGAAAAAGGAGCCCAACGTCACGGCTCCTGACCAGACGGCGCCACCGCCGCAACCGAGCAGAGGCGGCGCAACCAGACGAGAAGCTGCTGCAACGCCTAAGAACTTCTTCCCAGCATCTTGAAGTTCCAGTCCCTGAGACTGGATGCGTAGAGAGCACGGCTGCCGGCACAGCCCAGGACAACGCCACAAACGCCACTGACCAGAAACGGCCGAAACGCAAGAACCCTCCACGCTTTCGGCTGCTGATGCCAGAAAACCAGCGTCCAATGGGCGCTACGCCGGTCGGCACCGGCGTTGCGGATCCCGGGACGGCACCCGAGGTGCCTTTCGTGTCCCTCGAACGCAACGAGAGCCCAGGACCGTCTGACAGGCGCAAGGCAGGCTTCCCGAGCTACGCCACAACGCAGACAACACAGGCTGGAGCTGCCCTGCCCGGCACACGCTGGCATCGCTCTGTAAAGGTCCCCGGGCCCTTTACCCGCGCCAAGGGGACGGTTCCCGGACGGCCCTTTCCCTTGTCAGAACTAAACCCCCCGTCCCTGCCATTCCCAGCCCCTTCCCAGCCCCCGTGCCTCCACTTAGCTTTCAGAGGGCCCAGGGACCGAACCCGTCTTCAACAGAGGAAAACGCCACGTGCGCCAAGGGCCGTCTTCCTGCAGCGCCAGCTTCCTCTTCAGCGTCTACGGGAACACGGGAAAACACACGCTCGCTAAGCCGTCCCGGCAGACGGCGTCGTGGGGTAAATGCCGACCCCTTCCGCAAACACCCACCTCCTGCTAAGTTCCACGGCGTTCCGTTCGGCGCGTCGTGCCGCGGGCGCGGTCACCAGCCCTCACCGCTCGAGGCGCCTAAGACGGCGAGAAGCAAAAGAACTGCAGCGCCTGGAACGAGTCGCCGGCCCCACGCTCCTCCTCGTCCCTAGCCCGGCTCACCGCAAACGCTCCTCCCACTCCAAAGGGCCCACAAAGCGTCTGCGAAGCGAGAAAGAAACGCTGAACCCAGTCTGCGGGCAATACCGCGCTCCTCCACGCCCTCCGCCGCCTCACCTTCTCGGCTGCCGGCCGGCCTGCGGCTTCGCTCCTCGCAGCTCGTCTGCGGCACCTGCAAAACCAGAGGCACGCGCTCGGACGCCGCCCGAAAACACAGCCTGCCCGCAGACGGTCCCATCTCGCCCTCCCTTACCTGGGCCGCTCGCCCAGCCGGCCGCCCTTGCTTTTGCCTGCCACGCTGTTGACCACGGAGACGTTGGGCTACCGCCTCTAAAACACAACCAAAGGACGCTCAGACCTGCACCAGCACCACGGGACCTGAAACCAGCTGCCGCTTCAGCCCAGCACTCCGTGCTCACCTTGCCCGAGGAGCTGCGGTGCCGGTACCCAGCTTTCCTCTTCGCTTCACACCTAGGAAACAGAGAAACCACCAAGCTCAGCGAGAGCCACACGGCACCGCTTCCCTCCGGCGCCACGCACCGACCCACCCGCTTACGGCGCACAGCTCGCCTCCTCCGTCGCTCTTCCGGGCCAAGGCGTTCCTCTGCACCTGAAATCCAGTTATGCAGCAAGTCACCCAGCAGCTCATCAACAGCTTGCCCGTCCCACAGGTCTGCTTTCTATTGCGCAATAACATGCCAAGCTCTCATGGAGTCTCTAAAACGCCTGCGCAGGGACCCTCCACTCCCCTGCCCACGGCTACTCCGGCCCAGGCGAGCGCACAACCTCTGCCTACGCAATTTAACGCGTCAGCAGATTAACCGGGGGCTCCCAGAGCTCCGTCCGCCCACCCCTGACTCCACGCGTCCGGGCAGAGCAGCTCCCAGCCAAACGCGCACCCGCGCAGACCGACGCTCCACACAACGTTAGAGACCACGCGACGGCCACGGCACCAAAAACGCTGCGCAACGAAAACGACGCTCCGAGATTAGACAGGCATCCATCCAAATCGTCTACGGGGAGGCAGCGGTGAGGCGAGGAGCCTCTCCTACAACCCCAACTGAAAAAGGAGCCCAACGTCACGGCTCCTGACCAGACGGCGCCACCGCCGCAACCGAGCAGAGGCGGCGCAACCAGACGAGAAGCTGCTGCAACGCCTAAGAACTTCTTCCCAGCATCTTGAAGTTCCAGTCCCTGAGACTGGATGCGTAGAGAGCACGGCTGCCGGCACAGCCCAGGACAACGCCACAAACGCCACTGACCAGAAACGGCCGAAACGCAAGAACCCTCCACGCTTTCGGCTGCTGATGCCAGAAAACCAGCGTCCAATGGGCGCTACGCCGGTCGGCACCGGCGTTCCGGATCCCGGGACGGCACCCGAGGTGCCTTTCGTGTCCCTCGAACGCAACGAGAGCCCAGGACCGTCTGACAGGCGCAAGGCAGGCTTCCCGAGCTACGCCACAACGCAGACAACACAGGCTGGAGCTGCCCTGCCCGGCACACGCTGGCATCGCTCTGTAAAGGTCCCCGGGCCCTTTACCCGCGCCAAGGGGACGGTTCCCGGACGGCCCTTTCCCTTGTCAGAACTAAACCCCCCGTCCCTGCCATTCCCAGCCCCCGTGCCTCCACTTAGCTTTCAGAGGGCCCAGGGACCGAACCCGTCTTCAACAGAGGAAAACGCCACGTGCGCCAAGGGCCGTCTTCCTGCAGCGCCAGCTTCCTCTTCAGCGTCTACGGGAACACGGGAAAACACACGCTCGCTAAGCCGTCCCGGCAGACGGCGTCGTGGGGTAAATGCCGACCCCTTCCGCAAACACCCACCTCCTGCTAAGTTCCACGGCGTTCCGTTCGGCGCGTCGTGCCGCGGGCGCGGTCACCAGCCCTCACCGCTCGAGGCGCCTAAGACGGCGAGAAGCAAAAGAACTGCAGCGCCTGGAACGAGTCGCCGGCCCCACGCTCCTCCTCGTCCCTAGCCCGGCTCACCGCAAACGCTCCTCCCACTCCAAAGGGCCCACAAAGCGTCTGCGAAGCGAGAAAGAAACGCTGAACCCAGTCTGCGGGCAATACCGCGCTCCTCCACGCCCTCCGCCGCCTCACCTTCTCGGCTGCCGGCCGGCCTGCGGCTTCGCTCCTCGCAGCTCGTCTGCGGCACCTGCAAAACCAGAGGCACGCGCTCGGACGCCGCCCGAAAACACAGCCTGCCCGCAGACGGTCCCATCTCGCCCTCCCTTACCTGGGCCGCTCGCCCAGCCGGCCGCCCTTGCTTTTGCCTGCCACGCTGTTGACCACGGAGACGTTGGGCTACCGCCTCTAAAACACAACCAAAGGACGCTCAGACCTGCACCAGCACCACGGGACCTGAAACCAGCTGCCGCTTCAGCCCAGCACTCCGTGCTCACCTTGCCCGAGGAGCTGCGGTGCCGGTACCCAGCTTTCCTCTTCGCTTCACACCTAGGAAACAGAGAAACCACCAAGCTCAGCGAGAGCCACACGGCACCGCTTCCCTCCGGCGCCACGCACCGACCCACCCGCTTACGGCGCACAGCTCGCCTCCTCCGTCGCTCTTCCGGGCCAAGGCGTTCCTCTGCACCTGAAATCCAGTTATGCAGCAAGTCACCCAGCAGCTCATCAACAGCTTGCCCGTCCCACAGGTCTGCTTTCTATTGCGCAATAACATGCCAAGCTCTCATGGAGTCTCTAAAACGCCTGCGCAGGGACCCTCCACTCCCCTGCCCACGGCTACTCCGGCCCAGGCGAGCGCACAACCTCTGCCTACGCAATTTAACGCGTCAGCAGATTAACCGGGGGCTCCCAGAGCTCCGTCCGCCCACCCCTGACTCCACGCGTCCGGGCAGAGCAGCTCCCAGCCAAACGCGCACCCGCGCAGACCGACGCTCCACACAACGTTAGAGACCACGCGACGGCCACGGCACCAAAAACGCTGCGCAACGAAAACGACGCTCCGAGATTAGACAGGCATCCATCCAAATCGTCTACGGGGAGGCAGCGGTGAGGCGAGGAGCCTCTCCTACAACCCCAACTGAAAAAGGAGCCCAACGTCACGGCTCCTGACCAGACGGCGCCACCGCCGCAACCGAGCAGAGGCGGCGCAACCAGACGAGAAGCTGCTGCAACGCCTAAGAACTTCTTCCCAGCATCTTGAAGTTCCAGTCCCTGAGACTGGATGCGTAGAGAGCACGGCTGCCGGCACAGCCCAGGACAACGCCACAAACGCCACTGACCAGAAACGGCCGAAACGCAAGAACCCTCCACGCTTTCGGCTGCTGATGCCAGAAAACCAGCGTCCAATGGGCGCTACGCCGGTCGGCACCGGCGTTGCGGATCCCGGGACGGCACCCGAGGTGCCTTTCGTGTCCCTCGAACGCAACGAGAGCCCAGGACCGTCTGACAGGCGCAAGGCAGGCTTCCCGAGCTACGCCACAACGCAGACAACACAGGCTGGAGCTGCCCTGCCCGGCACACGCTGGCATCGCTCTGTAAAGGTCCCCGGGCCCTTTACCCGCGCCAAGGGGACGGTTCCCGGACGGCCCTTTCCCTTGTCAGAACTAAACCCCCCGTCCCTGCCATTCCCAGCCCCCGTGCCTCCACTTAGCTTTCAGAGGGCCCAGGGACCGAACCCGTCTTCAACAGAGGAAAACGCCACGTGCGCCAAGGGCCGTCTTCCTGCAGCGCCAGCTTCCTCTTCAGCGTCTACGGGAACACGGGAAAACACACGCTCGCTAAGCCGTCCCGGCAGACGGCGTCGTGGGGTAAATGCCGACCCCTTCCGCAAACACCCACCTCCTGCTAAGTTCCACGGCGTTCCGTTCGGCGCGTCGTGCCGCGGGCGCGGTCACCAGCCCTCACCGCTCGAGGCGCCTAAGACGGCGAGAAGCAAAAGAACTGCAGCGCCTGGAACGAGTCGCCGGCCCCACGCTCCTCCTCGTCCCTAGCCCGGCTCACCGCAAACGCTCCTCCCACTCCAAAGGGCCCACAAAGCGTCTGCGAAGCGAGAAAGAAACGCTGAACCCAGTCTGCGGGCAATACCGCGCTCCTCCACGCCCTCCGCCGCCTCACCTTCTCGGCTGCCGGCCGGCCTGCGGCTTCGCTCCTCGCAGCTCGTCTGCGGCACCTGCAAAACCAGAGGCACGCGCTCGGACGCCGCCCGAAAACACAGCCTGCCCGCAGACGGTCCCATCTCGCCCTCCCTTACCTGGGCCGCTCGCCCAGCCGGCCGCCCTTGCTTTTGCCTGCCACGCTGTTGACCACGGAGACGTTGGGCTACCGCCTCTAAAACACAACCAAAGGACGCTCAGACCTGCACCAGCACCACGGGACCTGAAACCAGCTGCCGCTTCAGCCCAGCACTCCGTGCTCACCTTGCCCGAGGAGCTGCGGTGCCGGTACCCAGCTTTCCTCTTCGCTTCACACCTAGGAAACAGAGAAACCACCAAGCTCAGCGAGAGCCACACGGCACCGCTTCCCTCCGGCGCCACGCACCGACCCACCCGCTTACGGCGCACAGCTCGCCTCCTCCGTCGCTCTTCCGGGCCAAGGCGTTCCTCTGCACCTGAAATCCAGTTATGCAGCAAGTCACCCAGCAGCTCATCAACAGCTTGCCCGTCCCACAGGTCTGCTTTCTATTGCGCAATAACATGCCAAGCTCTCATGGAGTCTCTAAAACGCCTGCGCAGGGACCCTCCACTCCCCTGCCCACGGCTACTCCGGCCCAGGCGAGCGCACAACCTCTGCCTACGCAATTTAACGCGTCAGCAGATTAACCGGGGGCTCCCAGAGCTCCGTCCGCCCACCCCTGACTCCACGCGTCCGGGCAGAGCAGCTCCCAGCCAAACGCGCACCCGCGCAGACCGACGCTCCACACAACGTTAGAGACCACGCGACGGCCACGGCACCAAAAACGCTGCGCAACGAAAACGACGCTCCGAGATTAGACAGGCATCCATCCAAATCGTCTACGGGGAGGCAGCGGTGAGGCGAGGAGCCTCTCCTACAACCCCAACTGAAAAAGGAGCCCAACGTCACGGCTCCTGACCAGACGGCGCCACCGCCGCAACCGAGCAGAGGCGGCGCAACCAGACGAGAAGCTGCTGCAACGCCTAAGAACTTCTTCCCAGCATCTTGAAGTTCCAGTCCCTGAGACTGGATGCGTAGAGAGCACGGCTGCCGGCACAGCCCAGGACAACGCCACAAACGCCACTGACCAGAAACGGCCGAAACGCAAGAACCCTCCACGCTTTCGGCTGCTGATGCCAGAAAACCAGCGTCCAATGGGCGCTACGCCGGTCGGCACCGGCGTTCCGGATCCCGGGACGGCACCCGAGGTGCCTTTCGTGTCCCTCGAACGCAACGAGAGCCCAGGACCGTCTGACAGGCGCAAGGCAGGCTTCCCGAGCTACGCCACAACGCAGACAACACAGGCTGGAGCTGCCCTGCCCGGCACACGCTGGCATCGCTCTGTAAAGGTCCCCGGGCCCTTTACCCGCGCCAAGGGGACGGTTCCCGGACGGCCCTTTCCCTTGTCAGAACTAAACCCCCCGTCCCTGCCATTCCCAGCCCCTTCCCAGCCCCCGTGCCTCCACTTAGCTTTCAGAGGGCCCAGGGACCGAACCCGTCTTCAACAGAGGAAAACGCCACGTGCGCCAAGGGCCGTCTTCCTGCAGCGCCAGCTTCCTCTTCAGCGTCTACGGGAACACGGGAAAACACACGCTCGCTAAGCCGTCCCGGCAGACGGCGTCGTGGGGTAAATGCCGACCCCTTCCGCAAACACCCACCTCCTGCTAAGTTCCACGGCGTTCCGTTCGGCGCGTCGTGCCGCGGGCGCGGTCACCAGCCCTCACCGCTCGAGGCGCCTAAGACGGCGAGAAGCAAAAGAACTGCAGCGCCGGGAACGAGTCGCCGGCCCCACGCTCCTCCTCGTCCCTAGCCCGGCTCACCGCAAACGCTCCTCCCACTCCAAAGGGCCCACAAAGCGTCTGCGAAGCGAGAAAGAAACGCTGAACCCAGTCTGCGGGCAATACCGCGCTCCTCCACGCCCTCCGCCGCCTCACCTTCTCGGCTGCCGGCCGGCCTGCGGCTTCGCTCCTCGCAGCTCGTCTGCGGCACCTGCAAAACCAGAGGCACGCGCTCGGACGCCGCCCGAAAACACAGCCTGCCCGCAGACGGTCCCATCTCGCCCTCCCTTACCTGGGCCGCTCGCCCAGCCGGCCGCCCTTGCTTTTGCCTGCCACGCTGTTGACCACGGAGACGTTGGGCTACCGCCTCTAAAACACAACCAAAGGACGCTCAGACCTGCACCAGCACCACGGGACCTGAAACCAGCTGCCGCTTCAGCCCAGCACTCCGTGCTCACCTTGCCCGAGGAGCTGCGGTGCCGGTACCCAGCTTTCCTCTTCGCTTCACACCTAGGAAACAGAGAAACCACCAAGCTCAGCGAGAGCCACACGGCACCGCTTCCCTCCGGCGCCACGCACCGACCCACCCGCTTACGGCGCACAGCTCGCCTCCTCCGTCGCTCTTCCGGGCCAAGGCGTTCCTCTGCACCTGAAATCCAGTTATGCAGCAAGTCACCCAGCAGCTCATCAACAGCTTGCCCGTCCCACAGGTCTGCTTTCTATTGCGCAATAACATGCCAAGCTCTCATGGAGTCTCTAAAACGCCTGCGCAGGGACCCTCCACTCCCCTGCCCACGGCTACTCCGGCCCAGGCGAGCGCACAACCTCTGCCTACGCAATTTAACGCGTCAGCAGATTAACCGGGGGCTCCCAGAGCTCCGTCCGCCCACCCCTGACTCCACGCGTCCGGGCAGAGCAGCTCCCAGCCAAACGCGCACCCGCGCAGACCGACGCTCCACACAACGTTAGAGACCACGCGACGGCCACGGCACCAAAAACGCTGCGCAACGAAAACGACGCTCCGAGATTAGACAGGCATCCATCCAAATCGTCTACGGGGAGGCAGCGGTGAGGCGAGGAGCCTCTCCTACAACCCCAACTGAAAAAGGAGCCCAACGTCACGGCTCCTGACCAGACGGCGCCACCGCCGCAACCGAGCAGAGGCGGCGCAACCAGACGAGAAGCTGCTGCAACGCCTAAGAACTTCTTCCCAGCATCTTGAAGTTCCAGTCCCTGAGACTGGATGCGTAGAGAGCACGGCTGCCGGCACAGCCCAGGACAACGCCACAAACGCCACTGACCAGAAACGGCCGAAACGCAAGAACCCTCCACGCTTTCGGCTGCTGATGCCAGAAAACCAGCGTCCAATGGGCGCTACGCCGGTCGGCACCGGCGTTCCGGATCCCGGGACGGCACCCGAGGTGCCTTTCGTGTCCCTCGAACGCAACGAGAGCCCAGGACCGTCTGACAGGCGCAAGGCAGGCTTCCCGAGCTACGCCACAACGCAGACAACACAGGCTGGAGCTGCCCTGCCCGGCACACGCTGGCATCGCTCTGTAAAGGTCCCCGGGCCCTTTACCCGCGCCAAGGGGACGGTTCCCGGACGGCCCTTTCCCTTGTCAGAACTAAACCCCCCGTCCCTGCCATTCCCAGCCCCCGTGCCTCCACTTAGCTTTCAGAGGGCCCAGGGACCGAACCCGTCTTCAACAGAGGAAAACGCCACGTGCGCCAAGGGCCGTCTTCCTGCAGCGCCAGCTTCCTCTTCAGCGTCTACGGGAACACGGGAAAACACACGCTCGCTAAGCCGTCCCGGCAGACGGCGTCGTGGGGTAAATGCCGACCCCTTCCGCAAACACCCACCTCCTGCTAAGTTCCACGGCGTTCCGTTCGGCGCGTCGTGCCGCGGGCGCGGTCACCAGCCCTCACCGCTCGAGGCGCCTAAGACGGCGAGAAGCAAAAGAACTGCAGCGCCTGGAACGAGTCGCCGGCCCCACGCTCCTCCTCGTCCCTAGCCCGGCTCACCGCAAACGCTCCTCCCACTCCAAAGGGCCCACAAAGCGTCTGCGAAGCGAGAAAGAAACGCTGAACCCAGTCTGCGGGCAATACCGCGCTCCTCCACGCCCTCCGCCGCCTCACCTTCTCGGCTGCCGGCCGGCCTGCGGCTTCGCTCCTCGCAGCTCGTCTGCGGCACCTGCAAAACCAGAGGCACGCGCTCGGACGCCGCCCGAAAACACAGCCTGCCCGCAGACGGTCCCATCTCGCCCTCCCTTACCTGGGCCGCTCGCCCAGCCGGCCGCCCTTGCTTTTGCCTGCCACGCTGTTGACCACGGAGACGTTGGGCTACCGCCTCTAAAACACAACCAAAGGACGCTCAGACCTGCACCAGCACCACGGGACCTGAAACCAGCTGCCGCTTCAGCCCAGCACTCCGTGCTCACCTTGCCCGAGGAGCTGCGGTGCCGGTACCCAGCTTTCCTCTTCGCTTCACACCTAGGAAACAGAGAAACCACCAAGCTCAGCGAGAGCCACACGGCACCGCTTCCCTCCGGCGCCACGCACCGACCCACCCGCTTACGGCGCACAGCTCGCCTCCTCCGTCGCTCTTCCGGGCCAAGGCGTTCCTCTGCACCTGAAATCCAGTTATGCAGCAAGTCACCCAGCAGCTCATCAACAGCTTGCCCGTCCCACAGGTCTGCTTTCTATTGCGCAATAACATGCCAAGCTCTCATGGAGTCTCTAAAACGCCTGCGCAGGGACCCTCCACTCCCCTGCCCACGGCTACTCCGGCCCAGGCGAGCGCACAACCTCTGCCTACGCAATTTAACGCGTCAGCAGATTAACCGGGGGCTCCCAGAGCTCCGTCCGCCCACCCCTGACTCCACGCGTCCGGGCAGAGCAGCTCCCAGCCAAACGCGCACCCGCGCAGACCGACGCTCCACACAACGTTAGAGACCACGCGACGGCCACGGCACCAAAAACGCTGCGCAACGAAAACGACGCTCCGAGATTAGACAGGCATCCATCCAAATCGTCTACGGGGAGGCAGCGGTGAGGCGAGGAGCCTCTCCTACAACCCCAACTGAAAAAGGAGCCCAACGTCACGGCTCCTGACCAGACGGCGCCACCGCCGCAACCGAGCAGAGGCGGCGCAACCAGACGAGAAGCTGCTGCAACGCCTAAGAACTTCTTCCCAGCATCTTGAAGTTCCAGTCCCTGAGACTGGATGCGTAGAGAGCACGGCTGCCGGCACAGCCCAGGACAACGCCACAAACGCCACTGACCAGAAACGGCCGAAACGCAAGAACCCTCCACGCTTTCGGCTGCTGATGCCAGAAAACCAGCGTCCAATGGGCGCTACGCCGGTCGGCACCGGCGTTGCGGATCCCGGGACGGCACCCGAGGTGCCTTTCGTGTCCCTCGAACGCAACGAGAGCCCAGGACCGTCTGACAGGCGCAAGGCAGGCTTCCCGAGCTACGCCACAACGCAGACAACACAGGCTGGAGCTGCCCTGCCCGGCACACGCTGGCATCGCTCTGTAAAGGTCCCCGGGCCCTTTACCCGCGCCAAGGGGACGGTTCCCGGACGGCCCTTTCCCTTGTCAGAACTAAACCCCCCGTCCCTGCCATTCCCAGCCCCCGTGCCTCCACTTAGCTTTCAGAGGGCCCAGGGACCGAACCCATCTTCAACAGAGGAAAACGCCACGTGCGCCAAGGGCCGTCTTCCTGCAGCGCCAGCTTCCTCTTCAGCGTCTACGGGAACACGGGAAAACACACGCTCGCTAAGCCGTCCCGGCAGACGGCGTCGTGGGGTAAATGCCGACCCCTTCCGCAAACACCCACCTCCTGCTAAGTTCCACGGCGTTCCGTTCGGCGCGTCGTGCCGCGGGCGCGGTCACCAGCCCTCACCGCTCGAGGCGCCTAAGACGGCGAGAAGCAAAAGAACTGCAGCGCCTGGAACGAGTGGCCGGCCCCACGCTCCTCCTCGTCCCTAGCCCGGCTCACCGCAAACGCTCCTCCCACTCCAAAGGGCCCACAAAGCGTCTGCGAAGCGAGAAAGAAACGCTGAACCCAGTCTGCGGGCAATACCGCGCTCCTCCACGCCCTCCGCCGCCTCACCTTCTCGGCTGCCGGCCGGCCTGCGGCTTCGCTCCTCGCAGCTCGTCTGCGGCACCTGCAAAACCAGAGGCACGCGCTCGGACGCCGCCCGAAAACACAGCCTGCCCGCAGACGGTCCCATCTCGCCCTCCCTTACCTGGGCCGCTCGCCCAGCCGGCCGCCCTTGCTTTTGCCTGCCACGCTGTTGACCACGGAGACGTTGGGCTACCGCCTCTAAAACACAACCAAAGGACGCTCAGACCTGCACCAGCACCACGGGACCTGAAACCAGCTGCCGCTTCAGCCCAGCACTCCGTGCTCACCTTGCCCGAGGAGCTGCGGTGCCGGTACCCAGCTTTCCTCTTCGCTTCACACCTAGGAAACAGAGAAACCACCAAGCTCAGCGAGAGCCACACGGCACCGCTTCCCTCCGGCGCCACGCACCGACCCACCCGCTTACGGCGCACAGCTCGCCTCCTCCGTCGCTCTTCCGGGCCAAGGCGTTCCTCTGCACCTGAAATCCAGTTATGCAGCAAGTCACCCAGCAGCTCATCAACAGCTTGCCCGTCCCACAGGTCTGCTTTCTATTGCGCAATAACATGCCAAGCTCTCATGGAGTCTCTAAAACGCCTGCGCAGGGACCCTCCACTCCCCTGCCCACGGCTACTCCGGCCCAGGCGAGCGCACAACCTCTGCCTACGCAATTTAACGCGTCAGCAGATTAACCGGGGGCTCCCAGAGCTCCGTCCGCCCACCCCTGACTCCACGCGTCCGGGCAGAGCAGCTCCCAGCCAAACGCGCACCCGCGCAGACCGACGCTCCACACAACGTTAGAGACCACGCGACGGCCACGGCACCAAAAACGCTGCGCAACGAAAACGACGCTCCGAGATTAGACAGGCATCCATCCAAATCGTCTACGGGGAGGCAGCGGTGAGGCGAGGAGCCTCTCCTACAACCCCAACTGAAAAAGGAGCCCAACGTCACGGCTCCTGACCAGACGGCGCCACCGCCGCAACCGAGCAGAGGCGGCGCAACCAGACGAGAAGCTGCTGCAACGCCTAAGAACTTCTTCCCAGCATCTTGAAGTTCCAGTCCCTGAGACTGGATGCGTAGAGAGCACGGCTGCCGGCACAGCCCAGGACAACGCCACAAACGCCACTGACCAGAAACGGCCGAAACGCAAGAACCCTCCACGCTTTCGGCTGCTGATGCCAGAAAACCAGCGTCCAATGGGCGCTAGGCCGGTCGGCACCGGCGTTCCGGATCCCGGGACGGCACCCGAGGTGCCTTTCGTGTCCCTCGAACGCAACGAGAGCCCAGGACCGTCTGACAGGCGCAAGGCAGGCTTCCCGAGCTACGCCACAACGCAGACAACACAGGCTGGAGCTGCCCTGCCCGGCACACGCTGGCATCGCTCTGTAAAGGTCCCCGGGCCCTTTACCCGCGCCAAGGGGACGGTTCCCGGACGGCCCTTTCCCTTGTCAGAACTAAACCCCCCGTCCCTGCCATTCCCAGTCCCTTCCCAGCCCCCGTGCCTCCACTTAGCTTTCAGAGGGCCCAGGGACCGAACCCGTCTTCAACAGAGGAAAACGCCACGTGCGCCAAGGGCCGTCTTCCTGCAGCGCCAGCTTCCTCTTCAGCGTCTACGGGAACACGGGAAAACACACGCTCGCTAAGCCGTCCCGGCAGACGGCGTCGTGGGGTAAATGCCGACCCCTTCCGCAAACACCCACCTCCTGCTAAGTTCCACGGCGTTCCGTTCGGCGCGTCGTGCCGCGGGCGCGGTCACCAGCCCTCACCGCTCGAGGCACCTAAGACGGCGAGAAGCAAAAGAACTGCAGCGCCTGGAACGAGTCGCCGGCCCCACGCTCCTCCTCGTCCCTAGCCCGGCTCACCGCAAACGCTCCTCCCACTCCAAAGGGCCCACAAAGCGTCTGCGAAGCGAGAAAGAAACGCTGAACCCAGTCTGCGGGCAATACCGCGCTCCTCCACGCCCTCCGCCGCCTCACCTTCTCGGCTGCCGGCCGGCCTGCGGCTTCGCTCCTCGCAGCTCGTCTGCGGCACCTGCAAAACCAGAGGCACGCGCTCGGACGCCGCCCGAAAACACAGCCTGCCCGCAGACGGTCCCATCTCGCCCTCCCTTACCTGGGCCGCTCGCCCAGCCGGCCGCCCTTGCTTTTGCCTGCCACGCTGTTGACCACGGAGACGTTGGGCTACCGCCTCTAAAACACAACCAAAGGACGCTCAGACCTGCACCAGCACCACGGGACCTGAAACCAGCTGCCGCTTCAGCCCAGCACTCCGTGCTCACCTTGCCCGAGGAGCTGCGGTGCCGGTACCCAGCTTTCCTCTTCGCTTCACACCTAGGAAACAGAGAAACCACCAAGCTCAGCGAGAGCCACACGGCACCGCTTCCCTCCGGCGCCACGCACCGACCCACCCGCTTACGGCGCACAGCTCGCCTCCTCCGTCGCTCTTCCGGGCCAAGGCGTTCCTCTGCACCTGAAATCCAGTTATGCAGCAAGTCACCCAGCAGCTCATCAACAGCTTGCCCGTCCCACAGGTCTGCTTTCTATTGCGCAATAACATGCCAAGCTCTCATGGAGTCTCTAAAACGCCTGCGCAGGGACCCTCCACTCCCCTGCCCACGGCTACTCCGGCCCAGGCGAGCGCACAACCTCTGCCTACGCAATTTAACGCGTCAGCAGATTAACCGGGGGCTCCCAGAGCTCCGTCCGCCCACCCCTGACTCCACGCGTCCGGGCAGAGCAGCTCCCAGCCAAACGCGCACCCGCGCAGACCGACGCTCCACACAACGTTAGAGACCACGCGACGGCCACGGCACCAAAAACGCTGCGCAACGAAAACGACGCTCCGAGATTAGACAGGCATCCATCCAAATCATCTACGGGGAGGCAGCGGTGAGGCGAGGAGCCTCTCCTACAACCCCAACTGAAAAAGGAGCCCAACGTCACGGCTCCTGACCAGACGGCGCCACCGCCGCAACCGAGCAGAGGCGGCGCAACCAGACGAGAAGCTGCTGCAACGCCTAAGAACTTCTTCCCAGCATCTTGAAGTTCCAGTCCCTGAGACTGGATGCGTAGAGAGCACGGCTGCCGGCACAGCCCAGGACAACGCCACAAACGCCACTGACCAGAAACGGCCGAAACGCAAGAACCCTCCACGCTTTCGGCTGCTGATGCCAGAAAACCAGCGTCCAATGGGCGCTACGCCGGTCGGCACCGGCGTTGCGGATCCCGGGACGGCACCCGAGGTGCCTTTCGTGTCCCTCGAACGCAACGAGAGCCCAGGACCGTCTGACAGGCGCAAGGCAGGCTTCCCGAGCTACGCCACAACGCAGACAACACAGGCTGGAGCTGCCCTGCCCGGCACACGCTGGCATCGCTCTGTAAAGGTCCCCGGGCCCTTTACCCGCGCCAAGGGGACGGTTCCCGGACGGCCCTTTCCCTTGTCAGAACTAAACCCCCCGTCCCTGCCATTCCCAGCCCCTTCCCAGCCCCCGTGCCTCCACTTAGCTTTCAGAGGGCCCAGGGACCGAACCCGTCTTCAACAGAGGAAAACGCCACGTGCGCCAAGGGCCGTCTTCCTGCAGCGCCAGCTTCCTCTTCAGCGTCTACGGGAACACGGGAAAACACACGCTCGCTAAGCCGTCCCGGCAGACGGCGTCGTGGGGTAAATGCCGACCCCTTCCGCAAACACCCACCTCCTGCTAAGTTCCACGGCGTTCCGTTCGGCGCGTCGTGCCGCGGGCGCGGTCACCAGCCCTCACCGCTCGAGGCGCCTAAGACGGCGAGAAGCAAAAGAACTGCAGCGCCTGGAACGAGTCGCCGGCCCCACGCTCCTCCTCGTCCCTAGCCCGGCTCACCGCAAACGCTCCTCCCACTCCAAAGGGCCCACAAAGCGTCTGCGAAGCGAGAAAGAAACGCTGAACCCAGTCTGCGGGCAATACCGCGCTCCTCCACGCCCTCCGCCGCCTCACCTTCTCGGCTGCCGGCCGGCCTGCGGCTTCGCTCCTCGCAGCTCGTCTGCGGCACCTGCAAAACCAGAGGCACGCGCTCGGACGCCGCCCGAAAACACAGCCTGCCCGCAGACGATCCCATCTCGCCCTCCCTTACCTGGGCCGTTCGCCCAGCCGGCCGCCCTTGCTTTTGCCTGCCACGCTGTTGACCACGGAGACGTTGGGCTACCGCCTCTAAAACACAACCAAAGGACGCTCAGACCTGCACCAGCACCACGGGACCTGAAACCAGCTGCCGCTTCAGCCCAGCACTCCGTGCTCACCTTGCCCGAGGAGCTGCGGTGCCGGTACCCAGCTTTCCTCTTCGCTTCACACCTAGGAAACAGAGAAACCACCAAGCTCAGCGAGAGCCACACGGCACCGCTTCCCTCCGGCGCCACGCACCGACCCACCCGCTTACGGCGCACAGCTCGCCTCCTCCGTCGCTCTTCCGGGCCAAGGCGTTCCTCTGCACCTGAAATCCAGTTATGCAGCAAGTCACCCAGCAGCTCATCAACAGCTTGCCCGTCCCACAGGTCTGCTTTCTATTGCGCAATAACATGCCAAGCTCTCATGGAGTCTCTAAAACGCCTGCGCAGGGACCCTCCACTCCCCTGCCCACGGCTACTCCGGCCCAGGCGAGCGCACAACCTCTGCCTACGCAATTTAACGCGTCAGCAGATTAACCGGGGGCTCCCAGAGCTCCGTCCGCCCACCCCTGACTCCACGCGTCCGGGCAGAGCAGCTCCCAGCCAAACGCGCACCCGCGCAGACCGACGCTCCACACAACGTTAGAGACCACGCGACGGCCACGGCACCAAAAACGCTGCGCAACGAAAACGACGCTCCGAGATTAGACAGGCATCCATCCAAATCGTCTACGGGGAGGCAGCGGTGAGGCGAGGAGCCTCTCCTACAACCCCAACTGAAAAAGGAGCCCAACGTCACGGCTCCTGACCAGACGGCGCCACCGCCGCAACCGAGCAGAGGCGGCGCAACCAGACGAGAAGCTGCTGCAACGCCTAAGAACTTCTTCCCAGCATCTTGAAGTTCCAGTCCCTGAGACTGGATGCGTAGAGAGCACGGCTGCCGGCACAGCCCAGGACAACGCCACAAACGCCACTGACCAGAAACGGCCGAAACGCAAGAACCCTCCACGCTTTCGGCTGCTGATGCCAGAAAACCAGCGTCCAATGGGCGCTACGCCGGTCGGCACCGGCGTTGCGGATCCCGGGACGGCACCCGAGGTGCCTTTCGTGTCCCTCGAACGCAACGAGAGCCCAGGACCGTCTGACAGGCGCAAGGCAGGCTTCCCGAGCTACGCCACAACGCAGACAACACAGGCTGGAGCTGCCCTGCCCGGCACACGCTGGCATCGCTCTGTAAAGGTCCCCGGGCCCTTTACCCGCGCCAAGGGGACGGTTCCCGGACGGCCCTTTCCCTTGTCAGAACTAAACCCCCCGTCCCTGCCATTCCCAGCCCCCGTGCCTCCACTTAGCTTTCAGAGGGCCCAGGGACCGAACCCGTCTTCAACAGAGGAAAACGCCACGTGCGCCAAGGGCCGTCTTCCTGCAGCGCCAGCTTCCTCTTCAGCGTCTACGGGAACACGGGAAAACACACGCTCGCTAAGCCGTCCCGGCAGACGGCGTCGTGGGGTAAATGCCGACCCCTTCCGCAAACACCCACCTCCTGCTAAGTTCCACGGCGTTCCGTTCGGCGCGTCGTGCCGCGGGCGCGGTCACCAGCCCTCACCGCTCGAGGCGCCTAAGACGGCGAGAAGCAAAAGAACTGCAGCGCCTGGAACGAGTCGCCGGCCCCACGCTCCTCCTCGTCCCTAGCCCGGCTCACCGCAAACGCTCCTCCCACTCCAAAGGGCCCACAAAGCGTCTGCGAAGCGAGAAAGAAACGCTGAACCCAGTCTGCGGGCAATACCGCGCTCCTCCACGCCCTCCGCCGCCTCACCTTCTCGGCTGCCGGCCGGCCTGCGGCTTCGCTCCTCGCAGCTCGTCTGCGGCACCTGCAAAACCAGAGGCACGCGCTCGGACGCCACCCGAAAACACAGCCTGCCCGCAGACGGTCCCATCTCGCCCTCCCTTACCTGGGCCGCTCGCCCAGCCGGCCGCCCTTGCTTTTGCCTGCCACGCTGTTGACCACGGAGACGTTGGGCTACCGCCTCTAAAACACAACCAAAGGACGCTCAGACCTGCACCAGCACCACGGGACCTGAAACCAGCTGCCGCTTCAGCCCAGCACTCCGTGCTCACCTTGCCCGAGGAGCTGCGGTGCCGGTACCCAGCTTTCCTCTTCGCTTCACACCTAGGAAACAGAGAAACCACCAAGCTCAGCGAGAGCCACACGGCACCGCTTCCCTCCGGCGCCACGCACCGACCCACCCGCTTACGGCGCACAGCTCGCCTCCTCCGTCGCTCTTCCGGGCCAAGGCGTTCCTCTGCACCTGAAATCCAGTTATGCAGCAAGTCACCCAGCAGCTCATCAACAGCTTGCCCGTCCCACAGGTCTGCTTTCTATTGCGCAATAACATGCCAAGCTCTCATGGAGTCTCTAAAACGCCTGCGCAGGGACCCTCCACTCCCCTGCCCACGGCTACTCCGGCCCAGGCGAGCGCACAACCTCTGCCTACGCAATTTAACGCGTCAGCAGATTAACCGGGGGCTCCCAGAGCTCCGTCCGCCCACCCCTGACTCCACGCGTCCGGGCAGAGCAGCTCCCAGCCAAACGCGCACCCGCGCAGACCGACGCTCCACACAACGTTAGAGACCACGCGACGGCCACGGCACCAAAAACGCTGCGCAACGAAAACGACGCTCCGAGATTAGACAGGCATCCATCCAAATCATCTACGGGGAGGCAGCGGTGAGGCGAGGAGCCTCTCCTACAACCCCAACTGAAAAAGGAGCCCAACGTCACGGCTCCTGACCAGACGGCGCCACCGCCGCAACCGAGCAGAGGCGGCGCAACCAGACGAGAAGCTGCTGCAACGCCTAAGAACTTCTTCCCAGCATCTTGAAGTTCCAGTCCCTGAGACTGGACGCGTAGAGAGCACGGCTGCCGGCACAGCCCAGGACAACAACGCCACAAACGCCACTGACCAGAAACGGCCGAAACGCAAGGACCCTCCACGCTTTCGGCTGCTGATGCCAGAAAACCAGCGTCCAATGGGCGCTACGCCGGTCGGCACCGGCGTTCCGGATCCCGGGACGGCACCCGAGGTGCCTTTCGTGTCCCTCGAACGCAACGAGAGCCCAGGACCGTCTGACAGGCGCGAGGCAGGCTTCCCGAGCTACGCCACAACGCAGACAACACAGGCTGGAGCTCCCCTGCCCGGCACACGCTGGCATCGCTCTGTAAAGGTCCCCGGGCCCTTTACCCGCGCCAAGGGGACGGTTCCCGGACGGCCCTTTCCCTTGTCAGAACTAAACCCCCCGTCCCTGCCATTCCCAGCCCCTTCCCAGCCCCCGTGCCTCCACTTAGCTTTCAGAGGGCCCAGGGACCGAACCCGTCTTCAACAGAGGAAAACGCCACGTGCGCCAAGGGCCGTCTTCCTGCAGCGCCGGCTTCCTCTTCAGCGTCTACGGGAACACGGGAAAACACACGCTCGCTAAGCCGTCCCGGCAGACGGCGTCGTGGGGTAAACGCCGACCCCTTCCGCAAACACCCACCTCCTGCTAAGTTCCACGGCGTTCCGTTCGGCGCGTCGTGCCGCGGGCGCGGTCACCAGCCCTCACCGCTCGAGGCGCCTAAGACGGCGAGAAGCAAAAGAACTGCAGCGCCTGGAACGAGTCGCCGGCCCCACGCTCCTCCTCGCCCCTAGCCCGGCTCACCGCAAACGCTCCTCCCACTCCAAAGGGCCCACAAAGCGCCTGCGAAGCGAGAAAGAAACGCTGAACCCAGTCACCGGGCAATACCGGGCTCCTCCACGCCCTCCGCCGCCTCACCTTCTCGGCTGCCGGCCGGCCTGCGGCTTCGCCCCTCGCAGCTCGTCTGCGGCACCTGCAAAACCAGGGGCACGCGCTCGGACGCCGCCCGAAAACACAGCCTGCCCGCAGACGGTCCCATCTCGCCCTCCCTTCCCTGGGCCGCTCGCCCAGTCGGCCGCCCTTGCTTTTGCCTGCCACGCTGTTGACCACGGAGACGTTCGGCTACCGCCTCTAAAACGCAACCAAAGGACGCTCAGACCTGCACCAGCACCACGGGACCTGAAACCAGCTGCCGCTTCAGCCCAGCACTCCGTGCTCACCTTGCCCGAGGAGCTGCGGTGCCGATGCCCAGCTTTCCTCTTCGCTTCACGCCTAGGAAACAGAGAAACCACCAAGCTCAGCGAGAGCCACACGGCACCGCTTCCCTCCGGCGCCACGCACCGACCCACCCGCTTACGGCGCACAGCTCGCCTCCTCCGTCGCTCTTCCGGGCCAAGGCGTTCCTCTGCACCTGAAATCCAGTTATGCAGCAAGTCACCCAGCAGCTCACCAACAGCTTGCCCATCCCACAGGTCTGCTTTCTATTGCGCAATAACATGCCAAGCTCTCATGGAGTCTCTAAAACGCCTGCGCAGGGACCCTCCACTCCCCTGCCCACGGCTACTCCGGCCCAGGCGAGCGCACAACCTCTGCCTACGCAATTTAACGCGTCAGCAGATTAACCGGGGGCTCCCAGAGCTCCGTCCGCCCACCCCTGACTCCACGCGTCCGGGCAGAGCAGCTCCCAGCCAAACGCGCACCCGCGCAGACCGACGCTCCACACACCGTTAGAGACCACGCGACGGCCACGGCACCAAAAACGCTGCGCAACGAAAACGACGCTCCGAGATTAGACAGGCATCCATCCAAATCATCTACGGGGAGGCAGCGGTGAGGCGAGGAGCCTCTCCTACAACCCCAAGTGAAAAAGGAGCCCAACGTCACGGCTCCTGACCAGACGGCGCCACCGCCGCAACCGAGCAGAGGCGGCGCAACCAGACGAGAAGCTGCTGCAACGCCTAAGAACTTCTTCCCAGCATCTTGAAGTTCCAGTCCCTGAGACTGGATGCGTAGAGAGCACGGCTGCCGGCACAGCCCAGGACAACAACGCCACAAACGCCACTGACCAGAAACGGCCGAAACGCAAGGACCCTCCACGCTTTCGGCTGCTGATGCCAGAAAACCAGCGTCCAATGGGCGCTACGCCGGTCGGCACCGGCGTTCCGGATCCCGGGACGGCACCCGAGGTGCCTTTCGTGTCCCTCGAACGCAACGAGAGCCCAGGACCGTCTGACAGGCGCGAGGCAGGCTTCCCGAGCTACGCCACAACGCAGACAACACAGGCTGGAGCTGCCCTGCCCGGCACACGCTGGCATCGCTCTGTAAAGGTCCCCGGGCCCTTTACCCGCGCCAAGGGGACGGTTCCCGGACGGCCCTTTCCCTTGTCAGAACTAAACCCCCCGTCCCTGCCATTCCCAGCCCCTTCCCAGCCCCCGTGCCTCCACTTAGCTTTCAGAGGGCCCAGGGACCGAACCCGTCTTCAACAGAGGAAAACGCCACGTGCGCCAAGGGCCGTCTTCCTGCATCGCCGGCTTCCTCTTCAGCGTCTACGGGAACACGGGAAAACACACGCTCGCTAAGCCGTCCCGGCAGACGGCGTCGTGGGGTAAACTCCGACCCCTTCCGCAAACACCCACCTCCTGCTAAGTTCCACGGCGTTCCGTTCGGCGCGTCGTGCCGCGGGCGCGGTCACCAGCCCTCACCGCTCGAGGCGCCTAAGACGGCGAGAAGCAAAAGAACTGCAGCGCCTGGAACGAGTCGCCGGCCCCACGCTCCTCCTCGCCCCTAGCCCGGCTCACCGCAAACGCTCCTCCCACTCCAAAGGGCCCACAAAGCGCCTGCGAAGCGAGAAAGAAACGCTGAACCCAGTCACCGGGCAATACCGGGCTCCTCCAAGCCCTCCGCCGCCTCACCTTCTCGGCTGCCGGCCGGCCTGCGGCTTCGCTCCTCGCAGCTCGTCTGCGGCACCTGCAAAACCAGAGGCACGCGCTGGGACGCCGCCCGAAAACACAGCCTGCCCGCAGACGATCCCATCTCGCCCTCCCTTACCTGGGCCGCTCGCCCAGCCGGCCGCCCTTGCTTTTGCCTGCCACGCTGTTGACCACGGAGACGTTGGGCTACCGCCTCTAAAACACAACCAAAGGACGCTCAGACCTGCACCAGCACCACGGGACCTGAAACCAGCTGCCGCTTCAGCCCAGCACTCCGTGCTCACCTTGCCCGAGGAGCTGCGGTGCCGGTACCCAGCTTTCCTCTTCGCTTCACACCTAGGAAACAGAGAAACCACCAAGCTCAGCGAGAGCCACACGGCACCGCTTCCCTCCGGCGCCACGCACCGACCCACCCGCTTACGGCGCACAGCTCGCCTCCTCCGTCGCTCTTCCGGGCCAAGGCGTTCCTCTGCACCTGAAATCCAGTTATGCAGCAAGTCACCCAGCAGCTCACCAACAGCTTGCCCATCCCACAGGTCTGCTTTCTATTGCGCAATAACATGCCAAGCTCTCATGGAGTCTCTAAAACGCCTGCGCAGGGACCCTCCACTCCCCTGCCCACGGCTACTCCGGCCCAGGCGAGCGCACAACCTCTGCCTACGCAATTTAACGCGTCAGCAGATTAACCGGGGGCTCCCAGAGCTCCGTCCGCCCACCCCTGACTCCACGCGTCCGGGCAGAGCAGCTCCCAGCCAAACGCGCACCCGCGCAGACCGACGCTCCACACAACGTTAGAGACCACGCGACGGCCACGGCACCAAAAACGCTGCGCAACGAAAACGACGCTCCGAGATTAGACAGGCATCCATCCAAATCGTCTAGGGGGAGGCAGCGGTGAGGCGAGGAGCCTCTCCTACAACCCCAACTGAAAAAGGAGCCCAACGTCACGGCTCCTGACCAGACGGCGCCACCGCCGCAACCGAGCAGAGGCGGCGCAACCAGACGAGAAGCTGCTGCAACGCCTAAGAACTTCTTCCCAGCATCTTGAAGTTCCAGTCCCTGAGACTGGATGCGTAGAGAGCACGGCTGCCGGCACAGCCCAGGACAACGCCACAAACGCCACTGACCAGAAACGGCCGAAACGCAAGAACCCTCCACGCTTTCGGCTGCTGATGCCAGAAAACCAGCGTCCAATGGGCGCTACGCCGGTCGGCACCGGCGTTGCGGATCCCGGGACGGCACCCGAGGTGCCTTTCGTGTCCCTCGAACGCAACGAGAGCCCAGGACCGTCTGACAGGCGCAAGGCAGGCTTCCCGAGCTACGCCACAACGCAGACAACACAGGCTGGAGCTGCCCTGCCCGGCACACGCTGGCATCGCTCTGTAAAGGTCCCCGGGCCCTTTACCCGCGCCAAGGGGACGGTTCCCGGACGGCCCTTTCCCTTGTCAGAACTAAACCCCCCGTCCCTGCCATTCCCAGCCCCCGTGCCTCCACTTAGCTTTCAGAGGGCCCAGGGACCGAACCCGTCTTCAACAGAGGAAAACGCCACGTGCGCCAAGGGCCGTCTTCCTGCAGCGCCAGCTTCCTCTTCAGCGTCTACGGGAACACGGGAAAACACACGCTCGCTAAGCCGTCCCGGCAGACGGCGTCGTGGGGTAAATGCCGACCCCTTCCGCAAACACCCACCTCCTGCTAAGTTCCACGGCGTTCCGTTCGGCGCGTCGTGCCGCGGGCGCGGTCACCAGCCCTCACCGCTCGAGGCGCCTAAGACGGCGAGAAGCAAAAGAACTGCAGCGCCTGGAACGAGTCGCCGGCCCCACGCTCCTCCTCGTCCCTAGCCCGGCTCACCGCAAACGCTCCTCCCACTCCAAAGGGCCCACAAAGCGTCTGCGAAGCGAGAAAGAAACGCTGAACCCAGTCTGCGGGCAATACCGCGCTCCTCCACGCCCTCCGCCGCCTCACCTTCTCGGCTGCCGGCCGGCCTGCGGCTTCGCTCCTCGCAGCTCGTCTGCGGCACCTGCAAAACCAGAGGCACGCGCTCGGACGCCGCCCGAAAACACAGCCTGCCCGCAGACGGTCCCATCTCGCCCTCCCTTACCTGGGCCGCTCGCCCAGCCGGCCGCCCTTGCTTTTGCCTGCCACGCTGTTGACCACGGAGACGTTGGGCTACCGCCTCTAAAACACAACCAAAGGACGCTCAGACCTGCACCAGCACCACGGGACCTGAAACCAGCTGCCGCTTCAGCCCAGCACTCCGTGCTCACCTTGCCCGAGGAGCTGCGGTGCCGGTACCCAGCTTTCCTCTTCGCTTCACACCTAGGAAACAGAGAAACCACCAAGCTCAGCGAGAGCCACACGGCACCGCTTCCCTCCGGCGCCACGCACCGACCCACCCGCTTACGGCGCACAGCTCGCCTCCTCCGTCGCTCTTCCGGGCCAAGGCGTTCCTCTGCACCTGAAATCCAGTTATGCAGCAAGTCACCCAGCAGCTCACCAACAGCTTGCCCATCCCACAGGTCTGCTTTCTATTGCGCAATAACATGCCAAGCTCTCATGGAGTCTCTAAAACGCCTGCGCAGGGACCCTCCACTCCCCTGCCCACGGCTACTCCGGCCCAGGCGAGCGCACAACCTCTGCCTACGCAATTTAACGCGTCAGCAGATTAACCGGGGGCTCCCAGAGCTCCGTCCGCCCACCCCTGACTCCACGCGTCCGGGCAGAGCAGCTCCCAGCCAAACGCGCACCCGCGCAGACCGACGCTCCACACACCGTTAGAGACCACGCGACGGCCACGGCACCAAAAACGCTGCGCAACGAAAACGACGCTCCGAGATTAGACAGGCATCCATCCAAATCGTCTACGGGGAGGCAGCGGTGAGGCGAGGAGCCTCTCCTACAACCCCAAGTGAAAAAGGAGCCCAACGCCACGGCTCCTGACCAGACGGCGCAACCAGACGAGAAGCTGCTGCAACGCCTAAGAACTTCTTCCCAGCATCTTGAAGTTCCAGTCCCTGAGACTGGATGCGTAGAGAGCACGGCTGCCGGCACAGCCCAGGACAACGCCACAAACGCCACTGACCAGAAACGGCCGAAACGCAAGAACCCTCCACGCTTTCGGCTGCTGACGCCAGAAAACCAGCGTCCAATGGGCGCTACGCCGGTCGACACCGGCGTTCCAGATCCCGGGACGGCACCTGAGGTGCCTTTCGTGTCCCTCAAACGCAACTAGAGCCCAGGACCGTCTGACAGGCGCAAGGCAGGCTTACCTGCTTACTGCGCACAGCTCGCCTCCTCCGTCGCTCTTTCCTGCCAAGTTGTCCCTGTGCATCTGAAATCAAGGGATTCAACAAGTCACCCAGATGCTCATCAACAGTTTGCCCATCACACAGGTATGCTTTCTGTTTAGGAATCCAACCAGAAGCTCTAATTGAGTCCCAAAAAACACTGGGGAAGGGACAGTCCGCTCCCGTGCCCACGGCTACTCCATCCCAGATGACTGCAGAAGCTTTGCCTACGCAGGTGAACATGTCCACAGATTAACCGTGCACCCCTAGAGCTCCGTCCACCCATCCCTGACTCTACGCCTCCAGGCAGAGCAGCTCCAGCCAAATGCGCACGTGCACAGACAGACGCTCCACACAACGTTATAGAAGACACGACAGCAACAGCACCAAAAATGCTCTGTAACAAGAACGACTCCAAACCAGAGACTGCATCGACCAAAAGAACCTGCATGGAGGCAGCGGTGAGGCGAGGAGCCTCTACTACAACCTCAGAAAAAATAAGAGCCGAACATCACGGCCCCTTATGAGACGACGGCGCTGGCAACACACACAGAGATGGCGTCGCAACAAAAATGACTCCAAACCAGAGACTGCATCGATCAAAATAACCTGCGGGGAGGCAGTGGTGAGGCGAGGAGCCTCTACTGAAACCCCAGAAAAAAAAGGAGCCGAACGTCACGGCCCCTTATGAGACGGCAGCTCTGGCACAAACACACAGAGAAGCTGCTGCAAGACTTAAAACCTTCAAGATGCTGGGAAGAAGTGCCAGTCCCTTAGACTGGATGGGTAGAGAGCAGAGCTGCTGTTGCAGCCCAGAACTACACCATAAAACACAACTGACCGGAAACGTTCAAGATGCAAGAACCGTGCACCCTTTCAGCTGCTGATACAAGAAAACCAGCACCCGACTGGTGCTACCCCGATCGGCACCTGCTTGCCAGACCCCGGGATGGCGCTTGAAATGGCTTTCGTGCCCCTGGAGCGCAATGATAGCCCAGGATCGTCTGACAGGCGCGAGGCGCGCTTCCCGAACTACGCGACAACAGACGCGAGCTGGAGCTGCCCTGCCCTGCGCACGCTGGCGTGGCGCTGTAAAGTTCCCTGACCCTGTTTATCTGCCCAAAGGAGACTGCTCCTGGACTGCCCTTTTCTGCCTGAGAACTTTAAACCCTCCCGGCAGTTCCCAGCCCCTTCCCAGCCCTCGTGCCTCCACTTAACTTTTAGAGGGACAAGGGACCAGATCCATCTTCAACAGAGGAAAACGCCACGTGGGCTAACGGGGATCTTCCTGCAGCTCTCACTTTCTCCATCATCACCTACAATAAGGAAAGCAAGGACATGCCTACGATTAGGCACCCAAATAATATTTATCGGTAGCAGTCTACGAGTCATTGCTCGCCTTGGCTGAGCTCCGGGAGGTACGTTTGAATGATCTACCGGGGGCCGCTGCACGCTGCAAAGGTCCTGGAAACAAAACACTCTTCTAGGAGAGGAGATTACATTAACAGCTATTAATACAACAATACAAACCAAAAAACAACACTGCATCCTCATCATGGTCAGGAATTATTGGAAAATGCAAAGCACCTGGAACTGAATCAGCCAATGAAACATAACGACAAACAACCTTTCTACTACAGCTGCTACTGAACTTTTGCTGCACCCGAAGCTCTTACCTGAAACGGACACCTCCGCTTCTCCTAAGACGTCTGCCCACGTAGCTGAAACAGCTCAAAAACTGCCGAAGGAGCAGCACAGAACCAGCACCCAAGCGGTTCTTGAGCAGGATGAGCTCCCTCCCCGGGGACTGGGGCTCAAATACCCTGAGCCCCGCCCACCCTTTCCCACAATCCCCTGGAAAGGGGAGGGATCAATCACCCCAGGCCCACCCACCACCCTGATCAAATCACCTGGAATCTCACCTGAAGCGACAGCACTTGCACTCCTGTCGGGCTCTGTCAGACACTGTTGGTTTTTGTGAAGCCCTGTTGAGACCTCTTGGGGTCTGTCAGGCTCTATCAGGCTTTGATTGGCTCTGTAGGGCTCTGTCAGGCTCTATCAGGCTTTGATGGGCTCTGTAGGGCTCTGTCAGGCTCTATCAGGCTTTGATGGGCTCTGTAGGGCTCTGTCAGGCTCTATCAGGCTTTGATGGGCTCTGTAGGGCTCTGTCAGGCTCTATCAGGCTTTGATGGGCTCTGTAGGGCTCTGTCGAGACCTGTTGGGCTCTGCTGAGCCCTCTCAAGATTTCTCAGGCTCTGTTGAGGCCCTCAGGGCTCTATCATACACGTTGAGGCTCTATCAGGAACTCCCAAAGCCTCTTCTGGTTACTCTTATTTAAGTTTTAATTCTAAACGTCTTACAGTAAGTAAGCAGTTAGAATAATAAAACACCAGGACCCTGGAATTTCCAGGAAAACCCACTGCAGTGCCTCGATGTGTCCAGAGACTGTCGGTGCCGGCTCCGCCAACAACGCGTCCAACGAACCCCACGGTGCTGCCGAGGCTGCGGCAGCGTATGGAACCGACCGGAGCGCGGGGAGGAGACTCAGCCCAGCAGGTACCGCACGCAACGTGAAACACCGGGCAGCGCAACTTCATTTCAAAGGAGGAACACGCACACGGAGCGGAAAGGATGTTATTCTGCATGGGATGTGCTGTCCTTAGCAGCTGCACAGCAACATTGTCTCTGTGACTTGGAGATCTGGTGGCAAATGAGGGAGCTCTGCACGTTGCACCTTTCAAACCTGCACACGGAATCACACTTCACCCCACAGGTGACACCAGAAACTAGGAAGCCTCCAAAAACAATTTACAACCCCACACCCAAACCAGTTCCACTCACCTCCACAACCAATCCTGCTCTACACACATCTCCTTCTCCTTCACGCACCCTTCCACAGCCATCTCCTGACGGTCATTCGCTGCACTAAACGCAGTGAATGAAAGCTAAAGGAAATGTATTAAAAACTCCCTGTGTTTTTTTCGATGGCATTTTTGGTGTTATTTTTGTTGGGGGACACATTGGGGTGTTTTTAATTAAGGAAACTGCTGTTTGTTGAAATAAATAACTGGCGCTTTTTCTATGGATAAACAACGTTTAATCCAATTCCTTGTATTCCTTAAGCACATGTTCATTAGAGCATAAGCAAAACAGCGCTGGGTGCGCGGGGGATTCGCTCCGCCCAACACGCACCCCTTTAAACAATAAGAGCTGTGCTTAAATACAGTAAGGTATTACATATTCATAATGACCCCAGGAACGCCTATACATATTCATAACCTTTCCCGCTTCTGATTAAAATGAGTCTCAGAGAACCATTCCCATAGACGCTCCCCTGTTGCGCCTGCGCAGTGCCACTTGGTGAATTTGAGGAGGGGTCTTTGGATGAAGCTCCTTCAGCTTCGTCACAGTGAACTTTTTACCTTTGTCTCATTATGTTGAATTGACTGGGACCCAAGCTGCCAAGTTGAATGAAACCAGACTGGCACCCCGTTTTGCTGTAAATCTTCATTATCTTGTCTCCTCAAGGTTACAGCTGGTGCGGTAAAACTTCTTATCTTGGCATTCAATGGGGTTCTTTTCTTCTTAACATAAAGCTCTAAACTAAGCATTTATTGTGTGGCTAAGCCTTAAAGTGCTAGTTCGTTAGCAGGCACCCATTATATGTTAGTTAACTGTCGCGGTTGAGACAGACAAACGACATGGACCAGGTTCCTTCAAGATGAAGGTAATAGATGCCATTTATTGCTACAAGTGCATTTTTATACAATTCGACCAGTTCATGTGTCTTTTCACTCTTGGTTACAAGTTACAGCACTAACTTATAAATCCTGCAAGAATCCGTCTCTAAAACACTGTAGATCAACAATGACAGTTTTAAGTCACAGAGACTCCGTTTTCTCTCTGACTCTCACAACAGTAATAAGTCCCCAAGGATGGAAAACACCAGGATCGGCTGGGAACGACAACAAAGGTAGGTCAAAGAAGGTAAATGGGGGCTCTCAGGAGCCCCAAAAGACAAGCTCAGCTGTCCTGAGAGGAGCAGATGGGAATCAGAGGAGTTCTGAGGGGATCACGGTGGGGGGCTGTCCTGGTTTTGTTAAAAAACAAGTTTCTCTTTTAGTGAATTTGCCTGTCAGCTAAAGCTTCACATTAGCTGCATTTTCCTGGAGAATCAGATACCTGTTTTGGTGAACAGAGCAATGGAATGCTAACTTGTTGATAAGGACAGATTCACATCTTGCGAGAGGGGCAACAAGAAACAGGTGACCAAGAAACTGACCAACGGTGTATAACATTCCATTCACGTGAATACTTCATATAAAAGTGGGAGATCACGAGGATCTTGTCCTCTTGGCCCCTTTTCGTCCCTTCTGCTTATGGCGACATTAGGAGAGGACCTTGCTAGTCGTCCCTGTGAACTGAGGCCTAGTGAGAGACTGAATCCAGCTCCGGTTGTCTGCAGAGTCCAGTCCAGGACTTCGGGTGCCGGCTCTGTAGGGGCTGAGACATTCAAGATTGGTTTTGTGTATTTTGTGTTTTTCTCTATTCTTATTAGTAGCATTAGTAAAACAAAGTTAATTTTTCCAACTCTAAGGGGGAGAGGGAGGGGCAAAAGGGGGAAGTGGGGGGGAGAGGGGGTTAACAATACGTCTGCCAGGATTTTACTGTCACCCCGCAATCTAAACCCTCGACAGGGGCCAACAGATGGGGGGTCCTGAGAGGAGACAAGAGGGAAAAATGAGGCCTCTGGGATGCGTCAAGAGCAAATGGGCACGTTTTGAGGGGAATTTAATGGGGCAAAGGTCAAACAGGCACCGTGATGCCACCAAAGAGCCTGCAGGGACCCAAAGGCAGGCAGGGTAATCGCAAAGGAACTGGAAGGAAATGGGTTTCTGAAGGAACCAGGGGGCGAGTAAGCTTGTGAGGGGTCCAGAGGCAAAGGGATGTGTCCTGAGGGGAACAAATCGAAAGGTTCTTACCTCTGAGAAGTTATCCTTGACTTTGGTTCCACCAGCAGCCGTCCTGTGGTCCTGGCACAGCCTGGGGATCCCTGACCCGCACCACCACAACCTTTAACAGGACATTGGGCCGTTCTAGAACCTGAATGACAAACAGCGAGTATTTCTCTAGGACGGCTTTGATGTGGGATTGTTCTGTTTTCCCTGCAGCGGACGGGGAGAAATTTCTCCTCCCCACAGTAACACTGAACACCCCGCCCATGACTCTTCAGGCATTTTGGGGCTGTAAGCCCCCATCTCTCGCTGGCCTGCTCCTCCAGCAACATCATCGTCACCCCTCGAGCCCCCCCATTTATTCACTCCAAAAAAAAAGGTAGAAAAGGAAAACGGGGAAAGAAATGGGACGGCAGAGTCAGCAGCACTGCTAAGCCACGTTCTTTACTTCATTTGATGAGGTTACTTATAACCCTTTGGTTTCTCGCTGACCACGCATCTGTGAATTCTTAGTTAAATACAAACTAAGCTCTCAGCTTCTAAACAACGTGTTACTTAACCTTCCGTCTCCCTCTTGTCCTGCAGAAGGATCCGAAAGGCGAAAAACGTCCCTTCGCCGTGCAGGCGGTCAGAAAGCCTTTCCCGCACGTCAACCGCTTAAGGAGGGCTACATCTTCTATAACTTCAGCGCAGCATACGTTAACTTGGCAGCTTCTCTTCAAAAGCGAGAAAACAGGGACAGGCGTTTGAAAAAACAAGGCAGAGAACAAAGCAGCTGGGAACATCGTGTCACTTACACGTGCACGTACCACCACCCCCCAAAACGGGGGGGAGCTCCCCTAGGAAAACAAAGCGGGGGCAGCGCCCCAAACAGCCGCAGCCCCTGGCCCACAGCCCGGCAGCTGCCCCCCGGCACGGCAATGCTGCTGGCCAGCCTGAGAAGGGACCTGTTCGTGCCGGCCAACATCGATACCCCCCCTTTTCCAGGCACTTTGGAGAACTCTATTGGCCAGAGTTGCCCTGCTACATTTCCCTCGTCCAGTTGCTCTTGTCTGTACCCTGTATCCAGTACTAAGGTGGTTTTCTAGACACGTTTCACATTGCCGGGTCACTCGTTCGCAAAGAGTTTATAAATTCGCTCTTACCTTTTCGCCTAATCTCGACAGAGCGCATCAGCTCCTCACGCCGCGAGGCACCGCTGCCCTCCCGTCGCCGGTGACAGCTTCTTTGGACCCTAATTCTAATTCGGCTAGAAATCTCCTATTCATTTCTTAGCCTCTTTGTTACAGTTTCCTGATCAGTGTTTCCCTTCCGAGGCCCTTTGCAACGCGTGGCGGCGGCTTTTCTCGCAACAGCACAGCTTCCAGCAACTGGAGCATCATGTTCAATCCGCCTTCCTTGTGCTGTGAATAAACTTGATTCTTTTCAAATGGCTTCAAGGGCACGCACCATGCGAAAAACCTGCTTAGGATCAGTGCAAATATTAATCTTCTTGTCTTTGCATAATTCTAAAGCTCGCGTGAGAGCAATTTCTTCAGCTTTCTGGGCAGAAGTCCCTGCAGGTAAAGGTTTCGCTTCCATTACCCGCTGGGCAGCCGTCACCGCACGCCCGGCTTCGCGTACCCCTGGCTTTACGCAAAGCCGCTCCCGTCAGCGACCCAGGAGCCTTCGGCATCCTCCAGCGGCCGGTCCCTTCAAGCCGCTTCTGCTGTTGCCAAGCACTCGTGGGCCACCGACCGCAAGACGGATCCGCTGAGGAAAGAAGCCGCACCGACAACGTTAGCAGTAGCAATATTTACACCATTAAACGTTCTAAGGAGGCACCGAGGGAGGGATGTTGTTTGCACACAAACGGGGACCTGACCCCCGTCGGGGGGACGGACACTGACACGCAGAGACCTGACTGCGAACCCCGCGGGTCAAACAGCGGCTCTGCCCCCCGGCAGCTTCTCCGCAAAGGCGAGAAGAGAAAGCAGGGACAGGCATCTGAAAAAACAAGGCAGAGAACAGAGCAGCGGGGGGGACAGCGGAAAAGAGGCCGGAAGAGCACCGAGGAACAGGGCAGAGGAAGAAACAAATCGGCGCGGCGGGGCGGAGACGGGGCAAAAAAGCCCGGCACGGCCAACGGGACAGGGAGGAACGCGGCCACGGGCGGGGAGCGGGACACGGGGACGCAGCGAGAAGCCACGGGACGCGGGGAGATACCAAAAAGGCGGCAAAAAAGACTCTCTAACGCTGCTCTGAAAGCGTTACACGGCAGGCAATTTCAATACAGCGCGCCGCACGCTCAGAGGATCGCCCCCGTCATCGAGCGTGCGCGTGACTCACGCTCCTTGCTATTTATGACATACACCTATTGCACATTCATTTGCTGCTAGCGCTTAGTTAATGCCTTAAACAGAAGCGCTTTCCATAACGCCACCCTCCGCTGGCAGTCCATCGGCGGTACGCCAGAGTGTCCGTCAAGGGTCTCCAGTGGTCCCCGGTGCCCCCCCCGCCCCGGTGTCGGCTTCTCGACCTCATCTCTTGAGCACGCCCACTGCCATTTGGTGCTGCTACTCCAGTAGCTCCTTCTCCAGTCAGTGGAACGTTCCCTCTTCCCAGCCTGCGAGCCAAGGACATCCCGCTTTGCCCCACCTCCAGTCCCTACAGAGCTAGTTTTGCTCCGTTAGGTTTCTGTTACGTTAGGCCTAGTCTTGCTACCTCATGCCGAGGGCTTTCTAAAAGACTTTTGCTCCTCCTATCAACGGGAAGCAAGAGGGAGAGCAACGGGCAAAACCGATGGCAGAGCCAGAGAGACGGCGGGGAGCACAGGGGGCTGGAGGAGGAAAGAGAGGAACGAGGAGCCCCGCGGAGAGACGGAGGGCAGGGAAAAAACAACAAAACGAGAGAAAAACGGGGCGGGGGGCAGCACGAAGGCTCAGAACAGGAACGAGGACGGGAACAGCGCCGTACAGAATGAAGAAAGCCAGCAACGCGGAGCACGAGAAAGGCACAGAGGGACAAGGCAGAGGGAGGGAGGAAGGAAAGAGAAAGACAGGAAGGTCGGGGGACAGAGCAGCACGTACAGACGCAGAGAGGAAGAGAGCAGCGGGGGCGGCAGAGCAGCGGGGGCCACAACGGGCCAGAGAAAGCGTGGGGAAAAAGGAGACGGAGGGGCAGGGAGGCGCCAGGACACACAAGCCGGGGACGAGGCCCCGAGGGCCAGGGACTCACAGCGGCTCTCGCTTTCCGTGGCCGCCAGGAGGCTTCTAACAGCTCAGACGCTCCTGTCTCCTCCTCTCCTCCCTCGGGGCGCTCGGCCGTCCTCAGCCTAGGAGAACACGGTGGGGTGTCAGGGCTCCCACGAGACGAGGCTTCGGGGACACGCAGCCTCGCCGGCTCGCTCGCCACGCAGCCGTCCCGCTCCAGGATACGCGCACGGACCCTGCCGCGCGCGTTGCCGGCCTGGCCCGCCGCACGCCACGCAGAGGGACCCTTCGCCCTCCGCAGAGAGGGGCTCTCTCTCTTGCCCGCCGCAGGAAGCAGACGTCGGGCCCACGGCCCCGCGTTTCTTCCTCTTTACCTCTCCCCAACCTCTCCGGCTCCAGCCGCGCCAGCACCCGTCCACGGACGGGACGCGCTTCCCCGTCCCTTTGCCCTCTGCGCTGCGAGACGAGCCTCGCCAGCCCGAGGCGGGCGCAGCCCACGGCATCCCCGGGGGGGCAGCGAACGGCCACATCCTCAGCGTGGCCTCTGGGAGCGGGAAAGAAGAAGCAGCGGCCGTTACCACCGTAGCTCACCCCTGCCTGAGCCTGCTCCTTGCGCAGGGGCCACCGGAGAGGTGCCGAGGGCCGGCTTGCCAAAAAAAACGAGGATTGGGATTAACCCTCCCAAGGGGCCCCCAGGTCTACCTCCCAGGGCGGGGGCCCCCAGGTCTACCTCCCAGGGCGGGGGCCCCCAGGTCTACCTCCCAGGGCGGGGGCACCACATCTACTGCTCCTCCTTGGTGAGGGCCCCTTATGAGACGGCAGCTCTGGCGCAAACGCACAGAGAAGCTGCTGCAAGACTTCAAACCTTCAAGATGCTGGGAAGAAGTGCCAGTCCCTTAGACTGGATGGGTAGAGAGCAGAGCTGCTGTCGCAGCCCAGAACTACACCATAAAACACAACTGACCGGAAACGTTCAAGATGCAAGAACCGTGCACCCTTTCGGCTGCCGATACAAGAAAACCAGCACCCGATTGGTGCTACCCCGATCGGCACCGGCTTGCCACACCCCGGGATGGCGCCTGAAATGGCTTTCGTGCCCCTGGAGCGCAACGGTAGCCCAGGATCGTCTGACAGGCGCGAGGCGCGCTTCCCGAACTACGCGACAACAGACGCGGGCTGGAGCTGCCCTGCCCGGCGCACGCTGGCGTGGCGCTGTAAAGTTCCCTGACCCCGTTCATCTGCCCAAAGGGGACTGCTCCTGGACTGCCCTTTTCTGCCTGAGAACTTTAAACCCTCCCGGCAGTTCCCAGCCCCTTCCCAGCCCTCGTGCCTCCACTTAACTTTTAGAGGGACAAGGGACCAGATCCATCTTCAACAGAGGAAAACGCCACGTGGGCTAACGGGGACCTTCCTGCAGCTCTCACTTTCTCCATCATCACCTACAATAAGGAAAGCAAGGACATGCCTACGATTAGGCACCCGAATAATATTTATCGGTAGCAGTCTACGAGTCATTGCTCGCCTTGGCTGAGCTCCGGGAGGTACGTTTGAACGATCTACCGGGGGCCGCTGCACGCTGCAAAGGTCCTGGAAACAAAACACTCTGCTAGGAGAGGAGATTATATTAACAGCTATTAATACAGCAGTGCAAACCAAAACACAACACTCCATCTTCATCATAGTCAGGAATTAGTGGAAAATGCAAAGCACCCGGGACTGAATCAGCCAATGAAACATAACGACAAACAACCTTTCTACTACAGCTGCTACTGAACCTTTGCCGCGCCCGAAGCTCTTGCCTCAAACGGACACCTCCGCTTCTCCTAAGACGTCTGCCCACGTAGCTGAAACAGCTCAAAAGCTGCCGACTGCCGAAAGAGCAGCAGAGAACCGGCACCCAAGCGGTCCTGGAGCTGAATGAGCTCCCTCCCCGGGGACTGGGGCTCAAATACCCTGAGCCCCGCCCACCCCTTCCTACAATCCCCTGGGAAGGGGAGGGATCAATCACCCCAGGCCCACCCACCACCCCGATCACATCACCTGGAATCTCACTTGAAGTGACAGCACCTGCACTCCTGTCGGGCTCTGCCAGACACTGTTGGTTTTCGCGAAGCCCTGTGCGGTTGATCTGTAGGGCAGAGGAACTGTGGGGTGCTGTGGGGTTACACTGTGGGTCTATAGGGCAGAGTGAACAAGATACGGGGTGCTGTGGGACAGCACTGTGTGTCTATGGGGAAGAACAGAGTCACTATGGGGTGCTGTGGGGCACTGCTCTGGATGTATGGGGCAGAGTACAGGAGCTATATGGTGCTGTGGGGCAGTACTGTGGGTGTACAGGTTGTTCAAATGTAGCTACCAATGACTCCACATCAGTTTTCCGCCTTTATCATTTAAAAGGAATTCCAAACAATGTGCTTTTTAAACTAGGATTCAGATTGGGAATAACCGCTGCCTAGTTCACCGAGTAATAGCTGAAATGAAATTTAGTTATTGCTCACGCCTAAATAATTTCACTTCTTTCCACTTTAACATTTTTATCATTACATTACTACCAGGCGGATTAAGTAGCACACATTATTTTTTACTATAGATATAAACTAATTTGTTACGCAAGAGCAGCACCAAACAGAACACTGTAGCATAAGGCAAGTAAGAATGACTAGCATCAAAATCAGCGTCATACGATCAACGCTGAAAGAGCTGTGAAGCCGCAGCTCCTACCGGTTCTGACGTTTGTTTCTTATCGGGCACCTCGGACTGCTTGTGTTTCTTACCTGGCACTTACCTGGCACTTCGGAGCGCTTCGGGTCAACCGGCGTCTCTGCCCGCTGGCCGTGCGCTGCAGTACCCGGGTTTCGCCACAGGGCGGCAGCACTGAGGCGCGCCGCGGCACCGCATTGGGGCGGCCGGCTGCAGTACCGCGCTTTGCCCACAGGACGGCGACACTGAGACCCGCCGCGGCAGCCCCGGCCGAGCGCTCGTGCCGCGTGGCGCGGGAATCCCCAAAAAATAACCCAAAAAACAAACGCCACCAAAGAAAAAAGCGCACAGACAGCCGCGGCGCCACAGCCGCGCCACCGGGACACAGAGCCCGCCGCGCCGCGCCTCGCCCCGAGCTCCCGCCGAAGCGGCGCCCCGCTCGCCACGCCACCGAGCCTGCAACCGCGCCTTAGCTCTGCTTTTCAACGTCCCCCCGGCTAACGGGGGCTGCGCCGCTCCCGGAGGGACCGCCGGACCGGGCACGGGCGCCGCGCCGGAGGGAGACGCGGCTCCAGACCGCCAGCCTTCAGCGCACCTGCCCGCAGGGTCCCACACGCGCCTCCCAGCAGCTTCGCCAGCTCGGCGGGGGGGGGGAAGCGGAACGGCACCCCGGTCACCCCCGCCGCGGCCGCACTCACCTGCCGCCTCTTTCGCCGCTCCGCTCCGCTCCCCTCGCGCTCTCCCGCCGTCCCGCCGGGCTCCGCGGGCACCGACACCCGCCGCGCCCCGGAGACCCCCGCGGCGGGAGGTCCCCGGCTGTCGCCTCCTCCCCCTCTGCCCTTCTGCCGCCTCCGGGGAGCCTCACGAAGGGCGGCCCGGAGCCGCCTGCCTCCAGATGCCCGGCCGCCGGCCGCAGCGAGCGCTCCGCAGCCGCCCCGGTCCCGTTCGCTCCCGGTTACCCCCCCCGCCCCGCGCCGCCCCGCCAACGCCGCGAGGCGCCCGCGGCTTGAGCATGCGCAGGAGGGAGCCCGCAGCACCCGCCCCTTGCCGCGTCCCGGTTGGCTGCCTAGGACACGTCAATCACCTCTCTCGCCGCCTATCAGCGCTCGCGCTTTGAGCATGCGCAGGAGGGAGCCCGCAGCACCCGCCCCTTGCCGCGTCCCGGTTGGCTGCCTAGGACACGTCAATCACCTCTCTCGCCGCCTATCAGCGCTCGCGCTTTGAGCATGCGCAGGAGGGAGCCCGCAGCACCCGCCCCTTGCCGCGTCCCGGTTGGCTGCCTAGGACACGTCAATCACCTCTCTCGCCGCCTATCAGCGCTCGCTCTTTGGCGCATGCGCAGTACGGAGACTTCAACGCCCGCCCCCTGCCGCGTCCCGGTTGGCTGCCTAGGACACGTCAATCACCTCTCTCGCCGCCTATCGGCGCTCGCTCTTTGGCGCATGCGCAGTACGGAGACTTCAACGCCCGCCCCCTGCCGCGTCCCGGTTGGCTGCCTAGGACACGTCAATCACCTCGCTCGCCGCCTATCAGCGCTCGCTCTTTGGCGCATGCGCAGTACGGAGACTTCAACGCCCGCCCCTCTGGCCACCTGATAGGCGGACAGAGTGCCGACTGACGTGCCTAGCAGCCAACCAGCGCTCCGCCCTCCCAGCCCTCCCGCGCCAGCAGCCGCCTCTCAAAGCGAAAAACGCCCAAGACCCACACAGCAGCAACGTCGAGTGCAATCTGGCTTCAATGCTGATCGTGCACTTAAAAGCCTCTCTCAGTCCTAACGATGACTGCTCCTTTTTTGGAAGGACAACCTTTCTTACCTGAACATCCTAAATTGAAGACTCCACGGAACAGAACGGGGATTGAGCCACAGGACAACGTGCCATCCATTTACACTCACGGGGGAAAAAAACCCTAGAGGTCAAACCCAAATTTAAAATTGCACGTGTCTTCTCCAAGCAGAATGAGCCTGTGGTTCCACAAAAAAAGGAGGGCAAAGAGCAGGCCAGCTTATCAGAGAAAGACAGTGACAGGGAGCAAGACAAGGTGACCCAGAGAGAGGGGGAGAGAGGCAAAAGGGACGGAGAGGCCAAAATGAGCGCTCCACAGCCTCCCCTCCCTCGCCCCGACCCCCGTTTCCCCGTTAACTCCCGCTACCCGCCCCGAGACACCGCGGACGCGTTAGCCAGGCAGGCAGCTGTTCAAAGCGGATTGAATCGGCGCGCTCTGATTGGCTGCTTTCCACCCCACCGCGCCGTCCTCCTATTGGATGCGCCTTCCCGCGGGCCGCGCCCAGGTGCCCGCCTCAGCGCCGGACCTGACTGAGGACTGCGCAATTTGGGCATGCGCACGACGGACACCTCAACGCCCGCCCCCCCCGCCATCCTGATTGGCTGCCTACGACCATCAACTGCCATTCTCCCCGCCTATCAGCGCCCCGCCCCTCCAGCCCTCCCGAGCCATCTGATTGGCCCGCTCTGCATCCTCACCCCCCCCCCCCCCCCCTGCTCGCCGTGCGGCTTCCAGCAGCCGCGTCTCAAAGGGAACAAGAAACCGCGCTCCCCTGCTTTCCGCACCACAAAAAACCCTTCCGTCTTGCATTGCCCTTCGCCGGTACAACTGCACAGCTGGGAACTCGGCAACGTCAAGCAGCCGTCTGACAGACGCACACGCAGAACCTGACCAGGCTGGGGTTTTGGGCTGTCTTACGCACACGGACTTGCGCTTCCCTGAGGAAACAAATTCTTCTTGAAGCACAGCCTCTCCCTGGGGAAGAGAAAACGCCCACTCCGCGTTCAATTCTGATCACGCACTTAAAAGCCTCTCCCACTCCTACCAATGACTGCTCCTTTTCTGGAAGGACAAACTGAACGCCCTAAACTGGAGACTGCACGCAACACAACTCCACTGGCAGCCAATTTGCCTCTTCTCCGGCTTCCACGGGGAATATCTTGTAGCGTCCTCCAACTCGCAAACGTTCTTCCTCGGTCCACGGCCCCAGACGCGCAATCTCCTGCGCAGCGAGCGGAATCAACCGCGCGGGATTTTCTTCACGGCACCCAGAAGGCGACGCCGGCAAAAAAGCAGGCCAAAGCGCCTGAACCCGTCTGCCGCCCCCAGCCTGCGGCCAAGAGACCGGGAGCACCCTGCCCGAGGGGCCGCGCACCCCGCAGCTCCGGCCGGCAGGTCTCTCTCCCCTCTGCCCCCCGGCACCGAGGAGGCGCTGCCGCCTCGCCCCTGCCCCCTCGCAGCGGGGCCGCCCCGGGAGAGCCGGGGGACCCCGCCTCGCCGCTGCCCCCGGGAAGGGCACGGACGGGCGCGGGTTTGATCCCCCGCGGGAGAGAGAGGCCGGGCTCCCCGCGCTCACCTCCCCGCGGACAGCCCGGCCAACGGCCGCTCCAGCTCCGAGCGGCTCCCGCTCGTTGCCGCCGCGGGTCACTTCGGCTCCGCCTGACGCCGCCCCCGGGCAGCGCGCCCCGTCCGTCTGCCGCAGCTCTGGCTCGTCGAGGCCCCGCCTCCGCAGCTCCCGCTCCCCACGAGCTCTGCGCAGCAGCCCGGGCTTCCCGCGAGGTCACAGATCCGCCGCTGCCAAAAAAAACAAACAGGATTGGGATTAACCCTTCTAAGGAGCCATCGAGGGAGGGATGTCGTTTTCACACAAATGGGGACCTGGCCCCCGTCGCGGGGACGGACACTGACACGCAGAGACCTGACTGCGAACCCTGCGGGTCCAACAGCGGCTCTGCCCACTGGCCGTGCGCTGCAGTACCCGAGTTGCGCCACAGGGCGGCAGCACTGAGGCGCGCCGCGGCACCGCCCTGGGGCGGCCGGCTGCAGCGCCGCGCTTTGCCCGCAGCCTTTCCTTCCTTGTCCACTTTATACGACGGCCTCTGCTCATCACATCTCATCGAGGCTGCTCTACTCGCATTATCAGCGGGCGGTTCCCCAGTCTCTTTCCTGCCAGCTAAAATACCCCCCAACGGGCTCTTTTTCACAATGACGCTCCTACGCCGTCCTCCCGTTACGCGTCACGCAGAACGACGCGGCTCATCTTCGAACAAAGACAGGCAATAACTAGCAACGCTTACAGCACCGCTCCACGCATAATACTAAAGCCTACCCACGACATACCGCCCTCACAAGCTGTGCTCCAACTTGATCCCACCCTCTCCAAAACAAAACAATTCCGCTACGCAGCTCCAATCTATCCAACACTCAGCACCGCAATCAGGACACTCCGCAACGCAGGCGGCTTCACAACGCTCACGCCCCTTGCGCGTTAAAGCCGCGGCAGCTTCTGCTGTAGTTATTGCCGTTCCAGTGCATAGTCAAAAACCAAGGCTAAGCCGCGTTCTTTACTTCATTTCATGAGCTTACTTACAAGCCTTTAGTTTCTCGCTGACCACGCATCTGTGAATTCTTAGTTAAATACAAACTAAGCTCTCAGCTTCTAAACAACGTGTTACTTAACCTTCCGTCTCCCTCTTGTCCTGCAGAAGGATCCGAAAGGCGAAAAACGTCCCCTCGCCGTGCAGGCGGTCAGAAAGCCTTTCCCGCACGTCAACCGCTTAAGGAGGGGCTACATCTTCTATAACTTCAGCGCAGCATACGTTAACTTGGCAGCTTCTCTTCAAAAGCGAGAAAACAGGGACAGGCGTCTGAAAAAACAAGGCAGAGAACAAAGCAGCTGGGAACATCGTGTCACTTACACGTGCACGTACCACCACCCCCCACAACGGGGGGGAGCTCCCCTAGGAAAACAAAGCGGGGGCAGCGCCCCCGCCAGCCGCAGCCCCCGGCCCACAGCCCGGCAGCTGCCCCCCGGCACGGCAATGCTGCTGGCCAGCCTGAGAAGGGACCTGTTCGTGCCGGCCAACATCGATACCCCCCCTTTTCCAGGCACTTTGGAGAACTCTATTGGCCAGAGTTGCCCTGCTACATTTCCCTCGTCCAGTTGCTCTTGTCTGTACCCTGTATCCAGTACTAAGGTGGTTTTCTAGACAAACAGCGGCTCTGCCCCCCGGCAGCTTCTCTGCAAAGGCGAGAAGAGAAAGCAGGGACAGGCATCTGAAAAAACAAGGCAGAGAACAGAGCAGCGGGGGGGACAGCGGAAAAGAGGCCGGAAGAGCACCGAGGAACAGGGCAGAGGAAGAAACAAATCGGCGCGGCGGGGCGGAGACGGGGCAAAAAAGCCCGGCACGGCCAACGGGACAGGGAGGAACGCGGCCACGGGCGGGGAGCGGGACACGGGGACGCAGCGAGAAGCCACGGGACGCGGGGAGATACCAAAAAGGCGGCAAAAAAGACTCTCTAACGCTGCTCTGAAAGCGTTACACGGCAGGCAATTTCAATACAGCGCGCCGCACGCTCAGAGGATCGCCCCCGTCATCGAGCGTGCGCGTGACTCACGCTCCTTGCTATTTATGACATACACCTATTGCACATTCATTTGCTGCTAGCGCTTAGTTAATGCCTTAAACAGAAGCGCTTTCCATAACGCCACCCTCCGCTGGCAGTCCATCGGCGGTACGCCAGAGTGTCCGTCAAGGGTCTCCAGTGGTCCCCGGTGCCCCCCCCGCCCCGGTGTCGGCTTCTCGACCTCATCTCTTGAGCACGCCCACTGCCATTTGGTGCTGCTACTCCAGTAGCTCCTTCTCCAGTCAGTGGAACGTTCCCTCTTCCCAGCCTGCGAGCCAAGGACATCCCGCTTTGCCCCACCTCCAGTCCCTACAGAGCTAGTTTTGCTCCGTTAGGTTTCTGTTACGTTAGGCCTAGTCTTGCTACCTCATGCCGAGGGCTTTCTAAAAGACTTTTGCTCCTCCTATCAACGGGAAGCAAGAGGGAGAGCAACGGGCAAAACCGATGGCAGAGCCAGAGAGACGGCGGGGAGCACAGGGGGCTGGAGGAGGAAAGAGAGGAACGAGGAGCCCCGCGGAGAGACGGAGGGCAGGGAAAAAACAACAAAACGAGAGAAAAACGGGGCGGGGGGCAGCACGAAGGCTCAGAACAGGAACGAGGACGGGAACAGCGCCGTACAGAATGAAGAAAGCCAGCAACGCGGAGCACGAGAAAGGCACAGAGAGACAAGGCGGAGGGAGGGAGGAAGGAAAGAGAAAGACAGGAAGGTCGGGGGACAGAGCAGCACGTACAGACGCAGAGAGGAAGAGAGCAGCGGGGGCGGCAGAGCAGCGGGGGCCACAACGGGCCAGAGAAAGCGTGGGGAAAAAGGAGACGGAGGGGCAGGGAGGCGCCAGGACACACAAGCCGGGGACGAGGCCCCGAGGGCCAGGGACTCACAGCGGCTCTCGCTTTCCGTGGCCGCCAGGAGGCTTCTAACAGCTCAGACGCTCCTGTCTCCTCCTCTCCTCCCTCGGGGCGCTCGGCCGTCCTCAGCCTAGGAGAACACGGTGGGGTGTCAGGGCTCCCACGAGACGAGGCTTCGGGGACACGCAGCCTCGCCGGCTCGCTCGCCACGCAGCCGTCCCGCTCCAGGATACGCGCACGGACCCTGCCGCGCGCGTTGCCGGCCTGGCCCGCCGCACGCCACGCAGAGGGACCCTTCGCCCTCCGCAGAGAGGGGCTCTCTCTCTTGCCCGCCGCAGGAAGCAGACGTCGGGCCCACGGCCCCGCGTTTCTTCCTCTTTACCTCTCCCCAACCTCTCCGGCTCCAGCCGCGCCAGCACCCGTCCACGGACGGGACGCGCTTCCCCGTCCCTTTGCCCTCTGCGCTGCGAGACGAGCCTCGCCAGCCCGAGGCGGGCGCAGCCCACGGCATCCCCGGGGGGGCAGCGAACGGCCACATCCTCAGCGTGGCCTCTGGGAGCGGGAAAGAAGAAGCAGCGGCCGTTACCACCGTAGCTCACCCCTGCCTGAGCCTGCTCCTTGCGCAGGGGCCACCGGAGAGGTGCCGAGGGCCGGCTTGCCAAAAAAAACGAGGATTGGGATTAACCCTCCCAAGGGGCCCCCAGGTCTACCTCCCAGGGCGGGGGCCCCCAGGTCTACCTCCCAGGGCGGGGGCCCCCAGGTCTACCTCCCAGGGCGGGGGCACCACATCTACTGCTCCTCCTTGGTGAGGGCCCCTTATGAGACGGCAGCTCTGGCGCAAACGCACAGAGAAGCTGCTGCAAGACTTCAAACCTTCAAGATGCTGGGAAGAAGTGCCAGTCCCTTAGACTGGATGGGTAGAGAGCAGAGCTGCTGTCGCAGCCCAGAACTACACCATAAAACACAACTGACCGGAAACGTTCAAGATGCAAGAACCGTGCACCCTTTCGGCTGCCGATACAAGAAAACCAGCACCCGATTGGTGCTACCCCGATCGGCACCGGCTTGCCACACCCCGGGATGGCGCCTGAAATGGCTTTCGTGCCCCTGGAGCGCAACGGTAGCCCAGGATCGTCTGACAGGCGCGAGGCGCGCTTCCCGAACTACGCGACAACAGACGCGGGCTGGAGCTGCCCTGCCCGGCGCACGCTGGCGTGGCGCTGTAAAGTTCCCTGACCCCGTTCATCTGCCCAAAGGGGACTGCTCCTGGACTGCCCTTTTCTGCCTGAGAACTTTAAACCCTCCCGGCAGTTCCCAGCCCCTTCCCAGCCCTCGTGCCTCCACTTAACTTTTAGAGGGACAAGGGACCAGATCCATCTTCAACAGAGGAAAACGCCACGTGGGCTAACGGGGACCTTCCTGCAGCTCTCACTTTCTCCATCATCACCTACAATAAGGAAAGCAAGGACATGCCTACGATTAGGCACCCGAATAATATTTATCGGTAGCAGTCTACGAGTCATTGCTCGCCTTGGCTGAGCTCCGGGAGGTACGTTTGAACGATCTACCGGGGGCCGCTGCACGCTGCAAAGGTCCTGGAAACAAAACACTCTGCTAGGAGAGGAGATTATATTAACAGCTATTAATACAGCAGTGCAAACCAAAACACAACACTCCATCTTCATCATAGTCAGGAATTACTGGAAAATGCAAAGCACCCGGGACTGAATCAGCCAATGAAACATAACGACAAACAACCTTTCTACTACAGCTGCTACTGAACCTTTGCCGCGCCCGAAGCTCTTGCCTCAAACGGACACCTCCGCTTCTCCTAAGACGTCTGCCCACGTAGCTGAAACAGCTCAAAAGCTGCCGACTGCCGAAAGAGCAGCAGAGAACCGGCACCCAAGCGGTCCTGGAGCTGAATGAGCTCCCTCCCCGGGGACTGGGGCTCAAATACCCTGAGCCCCGCCCACCCCTTCCTACAATCCCCTGGGAAGGGGAGGGATCAATCACCCCAGGCCCACCCACCACCCCGATCACATCACCTGGAATCTCACTTGAAGTGACAGCACCTGCACTCCTGTCGGGCTCTGCCAGACACTGTTGGTTTTCGCGAAGCCCTGTGCGGTTGATCTGTAGGGCAGAGGAACTGTGGGGTGCTGTGGGGTTACACTGTGGGTCTATAGGGCAGAGTGAACAAGATACGGGGTGCTGTGGGACAGCACTGTGTGTCTATGGGGAAGAACAGAGTCACTATGGGGTGCTGTGGGGCACTGCTCTGGATGTATGGGGCAGAGTACAGGAGCTATATGGTGCTGTGGGGCAGTACTGTGGGTGTACAGGTTGTTCAAATGTAGCTACCAATGACTCCACATCAGTTTTCCGCCTTTATCATTTAAAAGGAATTCCAAACAATGTGCTTTTTAAACTAGGATTCAGATTGGGAATAACCGCTGCCTAGTTCACCGAGTAATAGCTGAAATGAAATTTAGTTATTGCTCACGCCTAAATAATTTCACTTCTTTCCACTTTAACATTTTTATCATTACATTACTACCAGGCGGATTAAGTAGCACACATTATTTTTTACTATAGATATAAACTAATTTGTTACGCAAGAGCAGCACCAAACAGAACACTGTAGCATAAGGCAAGTAAGAATGACTAGCATCAAAATCAGCGTCATACGATCAACGCTGAAAGAGCTGTGAAGCCGCAGCTCCTACCGGTTCTGACGTTTGTTTCTTATCGGGCACCTCGGACTGCTTGTGTTTCTTACCTGGCACTTACCTGGCACTTCGGAGCGCTTCGGGTCAACCGGCGTCTCTGCCCGCTGGCCGTGCGCTGCAGTACCCGGGTTTCGCCACAGGGCGGCAGCACTGAGGCGCGCCGCGGCACCGCATTGGGGCGGCCGGCTGCAGTACCGCGCTTTGCCCACAGGACGGCGACACTGAGACCCGCCGCGGCAGCCCCGGCCGAGCGCTCGTGCCGCGTGGCGCGGGAATCCCCAAAAAATAACCCAAAAAACAAACGCCACCAAAGAAAAAAGCGCACAGACAGCCGCGGCGCCACAGCCGCGCCACCGGGACACAGAGCCCGCCGCGCCGCGCCTCGCCCCGAGCTCCCGCCGAAGCGGCGCCCCGCTCGCCACGCCACCGAGCCTGCAACCGCGCCTTAGCTCTGCTTTTCAACGTCCCCCCGGCTAACGGGGGCTGCGCCGCTCCCGGAGGGACCGCCGGACCGGGCACGGGCGCCGCGCCGGAGGGAGACGCGGCTCCAGACCGCCAGCCTTCAGCGCACCTGCCCGCAGGGTCCCACACGCGCCTCCCAGCAGCTTCGCCAGCTCGGCGGGGGGGGGGAAGCGGAACGGCACCCCGGTCACCCCCGCCGCGGCCGCACTCACCTGCCGCCTCTTTCGCCGCTCCGCTCCGCTCCCCTCGCGCTCTCCCGCCGTCCCGCCGGGCTCCGCGGGCACCGACACCCGCCGCGCCCCGGAGACCCCCGCGGCGGGAGGTCCCCGGCTGTCGCCTCCTCCCCCTCTGCCCTTCTGCCGCCTCCGGGGAGCCTCACGAAGGGCGGCCCGGAGCCGCCTGCCTCCAGATGCCCGGCCGCCGGCCGCAGCGAGCGCTCCGCAGCCGCCCCGGTCCCGTTCGCTCCCGGTTACCCCCCCCGCCCCGCGCCGCCCCGCCAACGCCGCGAGGCGCCCGCGGCTTGAGCATGCGCAGGAGGGAGCCCGCAGCACCCGCCCCTTGCCGCGTCCCGGTTGGCTGCCTAGGACACGTCAATCACCTCTCTCGCCGCCTATCAGCGCTCGCGCTTTGAGCATGCGCAGGAGGGAGCCCGCAGCACCCGCCCCTTGCCGCGTCCCGGTTGGCTGCCTAGGACACGTCAATCACCTCTCTCGCCGCCTATCAGCGCTCGCGCTTTGAGCATGCGCAGGAGGGAGCCCGCAGCACCCGCCCCTTGCCGCGTCCCGGTTGGCTGCCTAGGACACGTCAATCACCTCTCTCGCCGCCTATCAGCGCTCGCTCTTTGGCGCATGCGCAGTACGGAGACTTCAACGCCCGCCCCCTGCCGCGTCCCGGTTGGCTGCCTAGGACACGTCAATCACCTCTCTCGCCGCCTATCGGCGCTCGCTCTTTGGCGCATGCGCAGTACGGAGACTTCAACGCCCGCCCCCTGCCGCGTCCCGGTTGGCTGCCTAGGACACGTCAATCACCTCGCTCGCCGCCTATCAGCGCTCGCTCTTTGGCGCATGCGCAGTACGGAGACTTCAACGCCCGCCCCTCTGGCCACCTGATAGGCGGACAGAGTGCCGACTGACGTGCCTAGCAGCCAACCAGCGCTCCGCCCTCCCAGCCCTCCCGCGCCAGCAGCCGCCTCTCAAAGCGAAAAACGCCCAAGACCCACACAGCAGCAACGTCGAGTGCAATCTGGCTTCAATGCTGATCGTGCACTTAAAAGCCTCTCTCAGTCCTAACGATGACTGCTCCTTTTTTGGAAGGACAACCTTTCTTACCTGAACATCCTAAATTGAAGACTCCACGGAACAGAACGGGGATTGAGCCACAGGACAACGTGCCATCCATTTACACTCACGGGGGAAAAAAACCCTAGAGGTCAAACCCAAATTTAAAATTGCACGTGTCTTCTCCAAGCAGAATGAGCCTGTGGTTCCACAAAAAAAGGAGGGCAAAGAGCAGGCCAGCTTATCAGAGAAAGACAGTGACAGGGAGCAAGACAAGGTGACCCAGAGAGAGGGGGAGAGAGGCAAAAGGGACGGAGAGGCCAAAATGAGCGCTCCACAGCCTCCCCTCCCTCGCCCCGACCCCCGTTTCCCCGTTAACTCCCGCTACCCGCCCCGAGACACCGCGGACGCGTTAGCCAGGCAGGCAGCTGTTCAAAGCGGATTGAATCGGCGCGCTCTGATTGGCTGCTTTCCACCCCACCGCGCCGTCCTCCTATTGGATGCGCCTTCCCGCGGGCCGCGCCCAGGTGCCCGCCTCAGCGCCGGACCTGACTGAGGACTGCGCAATTTGGGCATGCGCACGACGGACACCTCAACGCCCGCCCCCCCCGCCATCCTGATTGGCTGCCTACGACCATCAACTGCCATTCTCCCCGCCTATCAGCGCCCCGCCCCTCCAGCCCTCCCGAGCCATCTGATTGGCCCGCTCTGCATCCTCACCCCCCCCCCCCCCCCCTGCTCGCCGTGCGGCTTCCAGCAGCCGCGTCTCAAAGGGAACAAGAAACCGCGCTCCCCTGCTTTCCGCACCACAAAAAACCCTTCCGTCTTGCATTGCCCTTCGCCGGTACAACTGCACAGCTGGGAACTCGGCAACGTCAAGCAGCCGTCTGACAGACGCACACGCAGAACCTGACCAGGCTGGGGTTTTGGGCTGTCTTACGCACACGGACTTGCGCTTCCCTGAGGAAACAAATTCTTCTTGAAGCACAGCCTCTCCCTGGGGAAGAGAAAACGCCCACTCCGCGTTCAATTCTGATCACGCACTTAAAAGCCTCTCCCACTCCTACCAATGACTGCTCCTTTTCTGGAAGGACAAACTGAACGCCCTAAACTGGAGACTGCACGCAACACAACTCCACTGGCAGCCAATTTGCCTCTTCTCCGGCTTCCACGGGGAATATCTTGTAGCGTCCTCCAACTCGCAAACGTTCTTCCTCGGTCCACGGCCCCAGACGCGCAATCTCCTGCGCAGCGAGCGGAATCAACCGCGCGGGATTTTCTTCACGGCACCCAGAAGGCGACGCCGGCAAAAAAGCAGGCCAAAGCGCCTGAACCCGTCTGCCGCCCCCAGCCTGCGGCCAAGAGACCGGGAGCACCCTGCCCGAGGGGCCGCGCACCCCGCAGCTCCGGCCGGCAGGTCTCTCTCCCCTCTGCCCCCCGGCACCGAGGAGGCGCTGCCGCCTCGCCCCTGCCCCCTCGCAGCGGGGCCGCCCCGGGAGAGCCGGGGGACCCCGCCTCGCCGCTGCCCCCGGGAAGGGCACGGACGGGCGCGGGTTTGATCCCCCGCGGGAGAGAGAGGCCGGGCTCCCCGCGCTCACCTCCCCGCGGACAGCCCGGCCAACGGCCGCTCCAGCTCCGAGCGGCTCCCGCTCGTTGCCGCCGCGGGTCACTTCGGCTCCGCCTGACGCCGCCCCCGGGCAGCGCGCCCCGTCCGTCTGCCGCAGCTCTGGCTCGTCGAGGCCCCGCCTCCGCAGCTCCCGCTCCCCACGAGCTCTGCGCAGCAGCCCGGGCTTCCCGCGAGGTCACAGATCCGCCGCTGCCAAAAAAAACAAACAGGATTGGGATTAACCCTTCTAAGGAGCCATCGAGGGAGGGATGTCGTTTTCACACAAATGGGGACCTGGCCCCCGTCGCGGGGACGGACACTGACACGCAGAGACCTGACTGCGAACCCTGCGGGTCCAACAGCGGCTCTGCCCACTGGCCGTGCGCTGCAGTACCCGAGTTGCGCCACAGGGCGGCAGCACTGAGGCGCGCCGCGGCACCGCCCTGGGGCGGCCGGCTGCAGCGCCGCGCTTTGCCCGCAGCCTTTCCTTCCTTGTCCACTTTATACGACGGCCTCTGCTCATCACATCTCATCGAGGCTGCTCTACTCGCATTATCAGCGGGCGGTTCCCCAGTCTCTTTCCTGCCAGCTAAAATACCCCCCAACGGGCTCTTTTTCACAATGACGCTCCTACGCCGTCCTCCCGTTACGCGTCACGCAGAACGACGCGGCTCATCTTCGAACAAAGACAGGCAATAACTAGCAACGCTTACAGCACCGCTCCACGCATAATACTAAAGCCTACCCACGACATACCGCCCTCACAAGCTGTGCTCCAACTTGATCCCACCCTCTCCAAAACAAAACAATTCCGCTACGCAGCTCCAATCTATCCAACACTCAGCACCGCAATCAGGACACTCCGCAACGCAGGCGGCTTCACAACGCTCACGCCCCTTGCGCGTTAAAGCCGCGGCAGCTTCTGCTGTAGTTATTGCCGTTCCAGTGCATAGTCAAAAACCAAGGCTAAGCCGCGTTCTTTACTTCATTTCATGAGCTTACTTACAAGCCTTTAGTTTCTCGCTGACCACGCATCTGTGAATTCTTAGTTAAATACAAACTAAGCTCTCAGCTTCTAAACAACGTGTTACTTAACCTTCCGTCTCCCTCTTGTCCTGCAGAAGGATCCGAAAGGCGAAAAACGTCCCCTCGCCGTGCAGGCGGTCAGAAAGCCTTTCCCGCACGTCAACCGCTTAAGGAGGGGCTACATCTTCTATAACTTCAGCGCAGCATACGTTAACTTGGCAGCTTCTCTTCAAAAGCGAGAAAACAGGGACAGGCGTCTGAAAAAACAAGGCAGAGAACAAAGCAGCTGGGAACATCGTGTCACTTACACGTGCACGTACCACCACCCCCCACAACGGGGGGGAGCTCCCCTAGGAAAACAAAGCGGGGGCAGCGCCCCCGCCAGCCGCAGCCCCCGGCCCACAGCCCGGCAGCTGCCCCCCGGCACGGCAATGCTGCTGGCCAGCCTGAGAAGGGACCTGTTCGTGCCGGCCAACATCGATACCCCCCCTTTTCCAGGCACTTTGGAGAACTCTATTGGCCAGAGTTGCCCTGCTACATTTCCCTCGTCCAGTTGCTCTTGTCTGTACCCTGTATCCAGTACTAAGGTGGTTTTCTAGACAAACAGCGGCTCTGCCCCCCGGCAGCTTCTCTGCAAAGGCGAGAAGAGAAAGCAGGGACAGGCATCTGAAAAAACAAGGCAGAGAACAGAGCAGCGGGGGGGACAGCGGAAAAGAGGCCGGAAGAGCACCGAGGAACAGGGCAGAGGAAGAAACAAATCGGCGCGGCGGGGCGGAGACGGGGCAAAAAAGCCCGGCACGGCCAACGGGACAGAGAGGAACGCGGCCACGGGCGGGGAGCGGGACACGGGGACGCAGCGAGAAGCCACGGGACGCGGGGAGATACCAAAAAGGCGGCAAAAAAGACTCTCTAACGCTGCTCTGAAAGCGTTACACGGCAGGCAATTTCAATACAGCGCGCCGCACGCTCAGAGGATCGCCCCCGTCATCGAGCGTGCGCGTGACTCACGCTCCTTGCTATTTATGACATACACCTATTGCACATTCATTTGCTGCTAGCGCTTAGTTAATGCCTTAAACAGAAGCGCTTTCCATAACGCCACCCTCCGCTGGCAGTCCATCGGCGGTACGCCAGAGTGTCCGTCAAGGGTCTCCAGTGGTCCCCGGTGCCCCCCCCGCCCCGGTGTCGGCTTCTCGACCTCATCTCTTGAGCACGCCCACTGCCATTTGGTGCTGCTACTCCAGTAGCTCCTTCTCCAGTCAGTGGAACGTTCCCTCTTCCCAGCCTGCGAGCCAAGGACATCCCGCTTTGCCCCACCTCCAGTCCCTACAGAGCTAGTTTTGCTCCGTTAGGTTTCTGTTACGTTAGGCCTAGTCTTGCTACCTCATGCCGAGGGCTTTCTAAAAGACTTTTGCTCCTCCTATCAACGGGAAGCAAGAGGGAGAGCAACGGGCAAAACCGATGGCAGAGCCAGAGAGACGGCGGGGAGCACAGGGGGCTGGAGGAGGAAAGAGAGGAACGAGGAGCCCCGCGGAGAGACGGAGGGCAGGGAAAAAACAACAAAACGAGAGAAAAACGGGGCGGGGGGCAGCACGAAGGCTCAGAACAGGAACGAGGACGGGAACAGCGCCGTACAGAATGAAGAAAGCCAGCAACGCGGAGCACGAGAAAGGCACAGAGAGACAAGGCGGAGGGAGGGAGGAAGGAAAGAGAAAGACAGGAAGGTCGGGGGACAGAGCAGCACGTACAGACGCAGAGAGGAAGAGAGCAGCGGGGGCGGCAGAGCAGCGGGGGCCACAACGGGCCAGAGAAAGCGTGGGGAAAAAGGAGACGGAGGGGCAGGGAGGCGCCAGGACACACAAGCCGGGGACGAGGCCCCGAGGGCCAGGGACTCACAGCGGCTCTCGCTTTCCGTGGCCGCCAGGAGGCTTCTAACAGCTCAGACGCTCCTGTCTCCTCCTCTCCTCCCTCGGGGCGCTCGGCCGTCCTCAGCCTAGGAGAACACGGTGGGGTGTCAGGGCTCCCACGAGACGAGGCTTCGGGGACACGCAGCCTCGCCGGCTCGCTCGCCACGCAGCCGTCCCGCTCCAGGATACGCGCACGGACCCTGCCGCGCGCGTTGCCGGCCTGGCCCGCCGCACGCCACGCAGAGGGACCCTTCGCCCTCCGCAGAGAGGGGCTCTCTCTCTTGCCCGCCGCAGGAAGCAGACGTCGGGCCCACGGCCCCGCGTTTCTTCCTCTTTACCTCTCCCCAACCTCTCCGGCTCCAGCCGCGCCAGCACCCGTCCACGGACGGGACGCGCTTCCCCGTCCCTTTGCCCTCTGCGCTGCGAGACGAGCCTCGCCAGCCCGAGGCGGGCGCAGCCCACGGCATCCCCGGGGGGGCAGCGAACGGCCACATCCTCAGCGTGGCCTCTGGGAGCGGGAAAGAAGAAGCAGCGGCCGTTACCACCGTAGCTCACCCCTGCCTGAGCCTGCTCCTTGCGCAGGGGCCACCGGAGAGGTGCCGAGGGCCGGCTTGCCAAAAAAAACGAGGATTGGGATTAACCCTCCCAAGGGGCCCCCAGGTCTACCTCCCAGGGCGGGGGCCCCCAGGTCTACCTCCCAGGGCGGGGGCCCCCAGGTCTACCTCCCAGGGCGGGGGCACCACATCTACTGCTCCTCCTTGGTGAGGGCCCCTTATGAGACGGCAGCTCTGGCGCAAACGCACAGAGAAGCTGCTGCAAGACTTCAAACCTTCAAGATGCTGGGAAGAAGTGCCAGTCCCTTAGACTGGATGGGTAGAGAGCAGAGCTGCTGTCGCAGCCCAGAACTACACCATAAAACACAACTGACCGGAAACGTTCAAGATGCAAGAACCGTGCACCCTTTCGGCTGCCGATACAAGAAAACCAGCACCCGATTGGTGCTACCCCGATCGGCACCGGCTTGCCACACCCCGGGATGGCGCCTGAAATGGCTTTCGTGCCCCTGGAGCGCAACGGTAGCCCAGGATCGTCTGACAGGCGCGAGGCGCGCTTCCCGAACTACGCGACAACAGACGCGGGCTGGAGCTGCCCTGCCCGGCGCACGCTGGCGTGGCGCTGTAAAGTTCCCTGACCCCGTTCATCTGCCCAAAGGGGACTGCTCCTGGACTGCCCTTTTCTGCCTGAGAACTTTAAACCCTCCCGGCAGTTCCCAGCCCCTTCCCAGCCCTCGTGCCTCCACTTAACTTTTAGAGGGACAAGGGACCAGATCCATCTTCAACAGAGGAAAACGCCACGTGGGCTAACGGGGACCTTCCTGCAGCTCTCACTTTCTCCATCATCACCTACAATAAGGAAAGCAAGGACATGCCTACGATTAGGCACCCGAATAATATTTATCGGTAGCAGTCTACGAGTCATTGCTCGCCTTGGCTGAGCTCCGGGAGGTACGTTTGAACGATCTACCGGGGGCCGCTGCACGCTGCAAAGGTCCTGGAAACAAAACACTCTGCTAGGAGAGGAGATTATATTAACAGCTATTAATACAGCAGTGCAAACCAAAACACAACACTCCATCTTCATCATAGTCAGGAATTAGTGGAAAATGCAAAGCACCCGGGACTGAATCAGCCAATGAAACATAACGACAAACAACCTTTCTACTACAGCTGCTACTGAACCTTTGCCGCGCCCGAAGCTCTTGCCTCAAACGGACACCTCCGCTTCTCCTAAGACGTCTGCCCACGTAGCTGAAACAGCTCAAAAGCTGCCGACTGCCGAAAGAGCAGCAGAGAACCGGCACCCAAGCGGTCCTGGAGCTGAATGAGCTCCCTCCCCGGGGACTGGGGCTCAAATACCCTGAGCCCCGCCCACCCCTTCCTACAATCCCCTGGGAAGGGGAGGGATCAATCACCCCAGGCCCACCCACCACCCCGATCACATCACCTGGAATCTCACTTGAAGTGACAGCACCTGCACTCCTGTCGGGCTCTGCCAGACACTGTTGGTTTTCGCGAAGCCCTGTGCGGTTGATCTGTAGGGCAGAGGAACTGTGGGGTGCTGTGGGGTTACACTGTGGGTCTATAGGGCAGAGTGAACAAGATACGGGGTGCTGTGGGACAGCACTGTGTGTCTATGGGGAAGAACAGAGTCACTATGGGGTGCTGTGGGGCACTGCTCTGGATGTATGGGGCAGAGTACAGGAGCTATATGGTGCTGTGGGGCAGTACTGTGGGTGTACAGGTTGTTCAAATGTAGCTACCAATGACTCCACATCAGTTTTCCGCCTTTATCATTTAAAAGGAATTCCAAACAATGTGCTTTTTAAACTAGGATTCAGATTGGGAATAACCGCTGCCTAGTTCACCGAGTAATAGCTGAAATGAAATTTAGTTATTGCTCACGCCTAAATAATTTCACTTCTTTCCACTTTAACATTTTTATCATTACATTACTACCAGGCGGATTAAGTAGCACACATTATTTTTTACTATAGATATAAACTAATTTGTTACGCAAGAGCAGCACCAAACAGAACACTGTAGCATAAGGCAAGTAAGAATGACTAGCATCAAAATCAGCGTCATACGATCAACGCTGAAAGAGCTGTGAAGCCGCAGCTCCTACCGGTTCTGACGTTTGTTTCTTATCGGGCACCTCGGACTGCTTGTGTTTCTTACCTGGCACTTACCTGGCACTTCGGAGCGCTTCGGGTCAACCGGCGTCTCTGCCCGCTGGCCGTGCGCTGCAGTACCCGGGTTTCGCCACAGGGCGGCAGCACTGAGGCGCGCCGCGGCACCGCATTGGGGCGGCCGGCTGCAGTACCGCGCTTTGCCCACAGGACGGCGACACTGAGACCCGCCGCGGCAGCCCCGGCCGAGCGCTCGTGCCGCGTGGCGCGGGAATCCCCAAAAAATAACCCAAAAAACAAACGCCACCAAAGAAAAAAGCGCACAGACAGCCGCGGCGCCACAGCCGCGCCACCGGGACACAGAGCCCGCCGCGCCGCGCCTCGCCCCGAGCTCCCGCCGAAGCGGCGCCCCGCTCGCCACGCCACCGAGCCTGCAACCGCGCCTTAGCTCTGCTTTTCAACGTCCCCCCGGCTAACGGGGGCTGCGCCGCTCCCGGAGGGACCGCCGGACCGGGCACGGGCGCCGCGCCGGAGGGAGACGCGGCTCCAGACCGCCAGCCTTCAGCGCACCTGCCCGCAGGGTCCCACACGCGCCTCCCAGCAGCTTCGCCAGCTCGGCGGGGGGGGGGAAGCGGAACGGCACCCCGGTCACCCCCGCCGCGGCCGCACTCACCTGCCGCCTCTTTCGCCGCTCCGCTCCGCTCCCCTCGCGCTCTCCCGCCGTCCCGCCGGGCTCCGCGGGCACCGACACCCGCCGCGCCCCGGAGACCCCCGCGGCGGGAGGTCCCCGGCTGTCGCCTCCTCCCCCTCTGCCCTTCTGCCGCCTCCGGGGAGCCTCACGAAGGGCGGCCCGGAGCCGCCTGCCTCCAGATGCCCGGCCGCCGGCCGCAGCGAGCGCTCCGCAGCCGCCCCGGTCCCGTTCGCTCCCGGTTACCCCCCCCGCCCCGCGCCGCCCCGCCAACGCCGCGAGGCGCCCGCGGCTTGAGCATGCGCAGGAGGGAGCCCGCAGCACCCGCCCCTTGCCGCGTCCCGGTTGGCTGCCTAGGACACGTCAATCACCTCTCTCGCCGCCTATCAGCGCTCGCGCTTTGAGCATGCGCAGGAGGGAGCCCGCAGCACCCGCCCCTTGCCGCGTCCCGGTTGGCTGCCTAGGACACGTCAATCACCTCTCTCGCCGCCTATCAGCGCTCGCGCTTTGAGCATGCGCAGGAGGGAGCCCGCAGCACCCGCCCCTTGCCGCGTCCCGGTTGGCTGCCTAGGACACGTCAATCACCTCTCTCGCCGCCTATCAGCGCTCGCTCTTTGGCGCATGCGCAGTACGGAGACTTCAACGCCCGCCCCCTGCCGCGTCCCGGTTGGCTGCCTAGGACACGTCAATCACCTCTCTCGCCGCCTATCGGCGCTCGCTCTTTGGCGCATGCGCAGTACGGAGACTTCAACGCCCGCCCCCTGCCGCGTCCCGGTTGGCTGCCTAGGACACGTCAATCACCTCGCTCGCCGCCTATCAGCGCTCGCTCTTTGGCGCATGCGCAGTACGGAGACTTCAACGCCCGCCCCTCTGGCCACCTGATAGGCGGACAGAGTGCCGACTGACGTGCCTAGCAGCCAACCAGCGCTCCGCCCTCCCAGCCCTCCCGCGCCAGCAGCCGCCTCTCAAAGCGAAAAACGCCCAAGACCCACACAGCAGCAACGTCGAGTGCAATCTGGCTTCAATGCTGATCGTGCACTTAAAAGCCTCTCTCAGTCCTAACGATGACTGCTCCTTTTTTGGAAGGACAACCTTTCTTACCTGAACATCCTAAATTGAAGACTCCACGGAACAGAACGGGGATTGAGCCACAGGACAACGTGCCATCCATTTACACTCACGGGGGAAAAAAACCCTAGAGGTCAAACCCAAATTTAAAATTGCACGTGTCTTCTCCAAGCAGAATGAGCCTGTGGTTCCACAAAAAAAGGAGGGCAAAGAGCAGGCCAGCTTATCAGAGAAAGACAGTGACAGGGAGCAAGACAAGGTGACCCAGAGAGAGGGGGAGAGAGGCAAAAGGGACGGAGAGGCCAAAATGAGCGCTCCACAGCCTCCCCTCCCTCGCCCCGACCCCCGTTTCCCCGTTAACTCCCGCTACCCGCCCCGAGACACCGCGGACGCGTTAGCCAGGCAGGCAGCTGTTCAAAGCGGATTGAATCGGCGCGCTCTGATTGGCTGCTTTCCACCCCACCGCGCCGTCCTCCTATTGGATGCGCCTTCCCGCGGGCCGCGCCCAGGTGCCCGCCTCAGCGCCGGACCTGACTGAGGACTGCGCAATTTGGGCATGCGCACGACGGACACCTCAACGCCCGCCCCCCCCGCCATCCTGATTGGCTGCCTACGACCATCAACTGCCATTCTCCCCGCCTATCAGCGCCCCGCCCCTCCAGCCCTCCCGAGCCATCTGATTGGCCCGCTCTGCATCCTCACCCCCCCCCCCCCCCCCTGCTCGCCGTGCGGCTTCCAGCAGCCGCGTCTCAAAGGGAACAAGAAACCGCGCTCCCCTGCTTTCCGCACCACAAAAAACCCTTCCGTCTTGCATTGCCCTTCGCCGGTACAACTGCACAGCTGGGAACTCGGCAACGTCAAGCAGCCGTCTGACAGACGCACACGCAGAACCTGACCAGGCTGGGGTTTTGGGCTGTCTTACGCACACGGACTTGCGCTTCCCTGAGGAAACAAATTCTTCTTGAAGCACAGCCTCTCCCTGGGGAAGAGAAAACGCCCACTCCGCGTTCAATTCTGATCACGCACTTAAAAGCCTCTCCCACTCCTACCAATGACTGCTCCTTTTCTGGAAGGACAAACTGAACGCCCTAAACTGGAGACTGCACGCAACACAACTCCACTGGCAGCCAATTTGCCTCTTCTCCGGCTTCCACGGGGAATATCTTGTAGCGTCCTCCAACTCGCAAACGTTCTTCCTCGGTCCACGGCCCCAGACGCGCAATCTCCTGCGCAGCGAGCGGAATCAACCGCGCGGGATTTTCTTCACGGCACCCAGAAGGCGACGCCGGCAAAAAAGCAGGCCAAAGCGCCTGAACCCGTCTGCCGCCCCCAGCCTGCGGCCAAGAGACCGGGAGCACCCTGCCCGAGGGGCCGCGCACCCCGCAGCTCCGGCCGGCAGGTCTCTCTCCCCTCTGCCCCCCGGCACCGAGGAGGCGCTGCCGCCTCGCCCCTGCCCCCTCGCAGCGGGGCCGCCCCGGGAGAGCCGGGGGACCCCGCCTCGCCGCTGCCCCCGGGAAGGGCACGGACGGGCGCGGGTTTGATCCCCCGCGGGAGAGAGAGGCCGGGCTCCCCGCGCTCACCTCCCCGCGGACAGCCCGGCCAACGGCCGCTCCAGCTCCGAGCGGCTCCCGCTCGTTGCCGCCGCGGGTCACTTCGGCTCCGCCTGACGCCGCCCCCGGGCAGCGCGCCCCGTCCGTCTGCCGCAGCTCTGGCTCGTCGAGGCCCCGCCTCCGCAGCTCCCGCTCCCCACGAGCTCTGCGCAGCAGCCCGGGCTTCCCGCGAGGTCACAGATCCGCCGCTGCCAAAAAAAACAAACAGGATTGGGATTAACCCTTCTAAGGAGCCATCGAGGGAGGGATGTCGTTTTCACACAAATGGGGACCTGGCCCCCGTCGCGGGGACGGACACTGACACGCAGAGACCTGACTGCGAACCCTGCGGGTCCAACAGCGGCTCTGCCCACTGGCCGTGCGCTGCAGTACCCGAGTTGCGCCACAGGGCGGCAGCACTGAGGCGCGCCGCGGCACCGCCCTGGGGCGGCCGGCTGCAGCGCCGCGCTTTGCCCGCAGCCTTTCCTTCCTTGTCCACTTTATACGACGGCCTCTGCTCATCACATCTCATCGAGGCTGCTCTACTCGCATTATCAGCGGGCGGTTCCCCAGTCTCTTTCCTGCCAGCTAAAATACCCCCCAACGGGCTCTTTTTCACAATGACGCTCCTACGCCGTCCTCCCGTTACGCGTCACGCAGAACGACGCGGCTCATCTTCGAACAAAGACAGGCAATAACTAGCAACGCTTACAGCACCGCTCCACGCATAATACTAAAGCCTACCCACGACATACCGCCCTCACAAGCTGTGCTCCAACTTGATCCCACCCTCTCCAAAACAAAACAATTCCGCTACGCAGCTCCAATCTATCCAACACTCAGCACCGCAATCAGGACACTCCGCAACGCAGGCGGCTTCACAACGCTCACGCCCCTTGCGCGTTAAAGCCGCGGCAGCTTCTGCTGTAGTTATTGCCGTTCCAGTGCATAGTCAAAAACCAAGGCTAAGCCGCGTTCTTTACTTCATTTCATGAGCTTACTTACAAGCCTTTAGTTTCTCGCTGACCACGCATCTGTGAATTCTTAGTTAAATACAAACTAAGCTCTCAGCTTCTAAACAACGTGTTACTTAACCTTCCGTCTCCCTCTTGTCCTGCAGAAGGATCCGAAAGGCGAAAAACGTCCCCTCGCCGTGCAGGCGGTCAGAAAGCCTTTCCCGCACGTCAACCGCTTAAGGAGGGGCTACATCTTCTATAACTTCAGCGCAGCATACGTTAACTTGGCAGCTTCTCTTCAAAAGCGAGAAAACAGGGACAGGCGTCTGAAAAAACAAGGCAGAGAACAAAGCAGCTGGGAACATCGTGTCACTTACACGTGCACGTACCACCACCCCCCACAACGGGGGGGAGCTCCCCTAGGAAAACAAAGCGGGGGCAGCGCCCCCGCCAGCCGCAGCCCCCGGCCCACAGCCCGGCAGCTGCCCCCCGGCACGGCAATGCTGCTGGCCAGCCTGAGAAGGGACCTGTTCGTGCCGGCCAACATCGATACCCCCCCTTTTCCAGGCACTTTGGAGAACTCTATTGGCCAGAGTTGCCCTGCTACATTTCCCTCGTCCAGTTGCTCTTGTCTGTACCCTGTATCCAGTACTAAGGTGGTTTTCTAGACAAACAGCGGCTCTGCCCCCCGGCAGCTTCTCTGCAAAGGCGAGAAGAGAAAGCAGGGACAGGCATCTGAAAAAACAAGGCAGAGAACAGAGCAGCGGGGGGGACAGCGGAAAAGAGGCCGGAAGAGCACCGAGGAACAGGGCAGAGGAAGAAACAAATCGGCGCGGCGGGGCGGAGACGGGGCAAAAAAGCCCGGCACGGCCAACGGGACAGGGAGGAACGCGGCCACGGGCGGGGAGCGGGACACGGGGACGCAGCGAGAAGCCACGGGACGCGGGGAGATACCAAAAAGGCGGCAAAAAAGACTCTCTAACGCTGCTCTGAAAGCGTTACACGGCAGGCAATTTCAATACAGCGCGCCGCACGCTCAGAGGATCGCCCCCGTCATCGAGCGTGCGCGTGACTCACGCTCCTTGCTATTTATGACATACACCTATTGCACATTCATTTGCTGCTAGCGCTTAGTTAATGCCTTAAACAGAAGCGCTTTCCATAACGCCACCCTCCGCTGGCAGTCCATCGGCGGTACGCCAGAGTGTCCGTCAAGGGTCTCCAGTGGTCCCCGGTGCCCCCCCCGCCCCGGTGTCGGCTTCTCGACCTCATCTCTTGAGCACGCCCACTGCCATTTGGTGCTGCTACTCCAGTAGCTCCTTCTCCAGTCAGTGGAACGTTCCCTCTTCCCAGCCTGCGAGCCAAGGACATCCCGCTTTGCCCCACCTCCAGTCCCTACAGAGCTAGTTTTGCTCCGTTAGGTTTCTGTTACGTTAGGCCTAGTCTTGCTACCTCATGCCGAGGGCTTTCTAAAAGACTTTTGCTCCTCCTATCAACGGGAAGCAAGAGGGAGAGCAACGGGCAAAACCGATGGCAGAGCCAGAGAGACGGCGGGGAGCACAGGGGGCTGGAGGAGGAAAGAGAGGAACGAGGAGCCCCGCGGAGAGACGGAGGGCAGGGAAAAAACAACAAAACGAGAGAAAAACGGGGCGGGGGGCAGCACGAAGGCTCAGAACAGGAACGAGGACGGGAACAGCGCCGTACAGAATGAAGAAAGCCAGCAACGCGGAGCACGAGAAAGGCACAGAGAGACAAGGCGGAGGGAGGGAGGAAGGAAAGAGAAAGACAGGAAGGTCGGGGGACAGAGCAGCACGTACAGACGCAGAGAGGAAGAGAGCAGCGGGGGCGGCAGAGCAGCGGGGGCCACAACGGGCCAGAGAAAGCGTGGGGAAAAAGGAGACGGAGGGGCAGGGAGGCGCCAGGACACACAAGCCGGGGACGAGGCCCCGAGGGCCAGGGACTCACAGCGGCTCTCGCTTTCCGTGGCCGCCAGGAGGCTTCTAACAGCTCAGACGCTCCTGTCTCCTCCTCTCCTCCCTCGGGGCGCTCGGCCGTCCTCAGCCTAGGAGAACACGGTGGGGTGTCAGGGCTCCCACGAGACGAGGCTTCGGGGACACGCAGCCTCGCCGGCTCGCTCGCCACGCAGCCGTCCCGCTCCAGGATACGCGCACGGACCCTGCCGCGCGCGTTGCCGGCCTGGCCCGCCGCACGCCACGCAGAGGGACCCTTCGCCCTCCGCAGAGAGGGGCTCTCTCTCTTGCCCGCCGCAGGAAGCAGACGTCGGGCCCACGGCCCCGCGTTTCTTCCTCTTTACCTCTCCCCAACCTCTCCGGCTCCAGCCGCGCCAGCACCCGTCCACGGACGGGACGCGCTTCCCCGTCCCTTTGCCCTCTGCGCTGCGAGACGAGCCTCGCCAGCCCGAGGCGGGCGCAGCCCACGGCATCCCCGGGGGGGCAGCGAACGGCCACATCCTCAGCGTGGCCTCTGGGAGCGGGAAAGAAGAAGCAGCGGCCGTTACCACCGTAGCTCACCCCTGCCTGAGCCTGCTCCTTGCGCAGGGGCCACCGGAGAGGTGCCGAGGGCCGGCTTGCCAAAAAAAACGAGGATTGGGATTAACCCTCCCAAGGGGCCCCCAGGTCTACCTCCCAGGGCGGGGGCCCCCAGGTCTACCTCCCAGGGCGGGGGCCCCCAGGTCTACCTCCCAGGGCGGGGGCACCACATCTACTGCTCCTCCTTGGTGAGGGCCCCTTATGAGACGGCAGCTCTGGCGCAAACGCACAGAGAAGCTGCTGCAAGACTTCAAACCTTCAAGATGCTGGGAAGAAGTGCCAGTCCCTTAGACTGGATGGGTAGAGAGCAGAGCTGCTGTCGCAGCCCAGAACTACACCATAAAACACAACTGACCGGAAACGTTCAAGATGCAAGAACCGTGCACCCTTTCGGCTGCCGATACAAGAAAACCAGCACCCGATTGGTGCTACCCCGATCGGCACCGGCTTGCCACACCCCGGGATGGCGCCTGAAATGGCTTTCGTGCCCCTGGAGCGCAACGGTAGCCCAGGATCGTCTGACAGGCGCGAGGCGCGCTTCCCGAACTACGCGACAACAGACGCGGGCTGGAGCTGCCCTGCCCGGCGCACGCTGGCGTGGCGCTGTAAAGTTCCCTGACCCCGTTCATCTGCCCAAAGGGGACTGCTCCTGGACTGCCCTTTTCTGCCTGAGAACTTTAAACCCTCCCGGCAGTTCCCAGCCCCTTCCCAGCCCTCGTGCCTCCACTTAACTTTTAGAGGGACAAGGGACCAGATCCATCTTCAACAGAGGAAAACGCCACGTGGGCTAACGGGGACCTTCCTGCAGCTCTCACTTTCTCCATCATCACCTACAATAAGGAAAGCAAGGACATGCCTACGATTAGGCACCCGAATAATATTTATCGGTAGCAGTCTACGAGTCATTGCTCGCCTTGGCTGAGCTCCGGGAGGTACGTTTGAACGATCTACCGGGGGCCGCTGCACGCTGCAAAGGTCCTGGAAACAAAACACTCTGCTAGGAGAGGAGATTATATTAACAGCTATTAATACAGCAGTGCAAACCAAAACACAACACTCCATCTTCATCATAGTCAGGAATTACTGGAAAATGCAAAGCACCCGGGACTGAATCAGCCAATGAAACATAACGACAAACAACCTTTCTACTACAGCTGCTACTGAACCTTTGCCGCGCCCGAAGCTCTTGCCTCAAACGGACACCTCCGCTTCTCCTAAGACGTCTGCCCACGTAGCTGAAACAGCTCAAAAGCTGCCGACTGCCGAAAGAGCAGCAGAGAACCGGCACCCAAGCGGTCCTGGAGCTGAATGAGCTCCCTCCCCGGGGACTGGGGCTCAAATACCCTGAGCCCCGCCCACCCCTTCCTACAATCCCCTGGGAAGGGGAGGGATCAATCACCCCAGGCCCACCCACCACCCCGATCACATCACCTGGAATCTCACTTGAAGTGACAGCACCTGCACTCCTGTCGGGCTCTGCCAGACACTGTTGGTTTTCGCGAAGCCCTGTGCGGTTGATCTGTAGGGCAGAGGAACTGTGGGGTGCTGTGGGGTTACACTGTGGGTCTATAGGGCAGAGTGAACAAGATACGGGGTGCTGTGGGACAGCACTGTGTGTCTATGGGGAAGAACAGAGTCACTATGGGGTGCTGTGGGGCACTGCTCTGGATGTATGGGGCAGAGTACAGGAGCTATATGGTGCTGTGGGGCAGTACTGTGGGTGTACAGGTTGTTCAAATGTAGCTACCAATGACTCCACATCAGTTTTCCGCCTTTATCATTTAAAAGGAATTCCAAACAATGTGCTTTTTAAACTAGGATTCAGATTGGGAATAACCGCTGCCTAGTTCACCGAGTAATAGCTGAAATGAAATTTAGTTATTGCTCACGCCTAAATAATTTCACTTCTTTCCACTTTAACATTTTTATAGCACACATTATTTTTTACTATAGATATAAACTAATTTGTTACGCAAGAGCAGCACCAAACAGAACACTGTAGCATAAGGCAAGTAAGAATGACTAGCATCAAAATCAGCGTCATACGATCAACGCTGAAAGAGCTGTGAAGCCGCAGCTCCTACCGGTTCTGACGTTTGTTTCTTATCGGGCACCTCGGACTGCTTGTGTTTCTTACCTGGCACTTACCTGGCACTTCGGAGCGCTTCGGGTCAACCGGCGTCTCTGCCCGCTGGCCGTGCGCTGCAGTACCCGGGTTTCGCCACAGGGCGGCAGCACTGAGGCGCGCCGCGGCACCGCATTGGGGCGGCCGGCTGCAGTACCGCGCTTTGCCCACAGGACGGCGACACTGAGAACCGCCGCGGCAGCCCCGGCCGAGCGCTCGTGCCGCGTGCCGCGGGAATCCCCAAAAAATAACCCAAAAAACAAACGCCACCAAAGAAAAAAGCGCACGGACAGCCGCGGCGCGACAGCCGCGCCACCGGGACACAGAGCCCGCCGCGCCGCGCCTCGCCCCGAGCTCCCGCCGAAGCGGCGCCCCGCTCGCCACGCCACCGAGCCTGCAACCGCGCCTTAGCTCTGCTTTTCAACGTCCCCCCGGCTAACGGGGGCTGCGCCGCTCCCGGAGGGACCGCCGGACCGGGCACGGGCGCCGCGCCGGAGGGAGACGCGGCTCCAGACCGCCAGCCTTCAGCGCACCTGCCCGCAGGGTCCCACACGCGCCTCCCACCAGCTTCGCCAGCTCGGCGGGGGGGGGAAGCGGAACGGCACCCCGGTCACCCCCGCCGCGGCCGCACTCACCTGCCGCCTCTTTCGCCGCTCCGCTCCGCTCCCCTCGCGCTCTCCCGCCGTCCCGCCGGGCTCCGCGGGCACCGACACCCGCCGCGCCCCGGAGACCCCCGCGGCGGGAGGTCCCCGGCTGTCGCCTCCTTCCCCTCTGCCCTTCTGCCGCCTCCGGGGAGCCTCACGAAGGGCGGCCCGGAGCCGCCTGCCTCCAGATGCCCGGCCGCCGGCCGCAGCGAGCGCTCCGCAGCCGCCCCGGTCCCGTTCGCTCCCGGTTACCCCCCCCCCCCCCCTCCGCCGCCCCGCCAACGCCGCGAGGCGCCCGCGGCTTGAGCATGCGCAGGAGGGAGCCCGCAGCACCCGCCCCCTGCCGCGTCCCGGTTGGCTGCCTAGGACACGTCAATCACCTCTCTCGCCGCCTATCAGCGCTCGCGCTTTGAGCATGCGCAGGAGGGAGCCCGCAGCACCCGCCCCCTGCCGCGTCCCGGTTGGCTGCCTAGGACACGTCAATCACCTCTCTCGCCGCCTATCAGCGCTCGCTCTTTGGCGCATGCGCAGTACGGAGACTTCAACGCCCGCCCCTCTGGCCATCTGATAGGCGGACAGAGTGGCGACTGACGTGCCTAGCAGCCAACCAGCGCTCCGCCCTCCCAGCCCTCCAGCCCTCCCGCGCCAGCAGCCGCGTGTCAAAAGGAACAATGAACCGCGCTCCGCTGCCTCGCGCTGACAAGGCGCGGCTGAGTCCGCGCACCACAAAAAGCCCTTCCGTCCTCCATTGCCCTTCGCCGGTACAACCGCACAGCTGGGAGCAGCATCCTCACCCCCCCTGCTCGCCGCGCGGCTTCCAGCAGCCATGTTTAAAAGGAAACACACCGCGCTCATTTGCTTTGCACTGGGAAGGGGGGCGGGTGGTCTCCTACCCATAAATTCACTGTGAGCAGAGAGAGCCCTGAGGAGCTCCGGCCGGCAAGTTTGTCTCCCCTGTGCCCGGGACCGAGGAGGCGCCGCCGCCTCCTGCTGCCGCCTCGCCCGTTGC